>NW_027133989.1:0-26300 GCF_037392515.1 Haliotis asinina
AGTAACACTATAGATTTGTCTTCGATAATACTAGCAATGCTATGGATGGGCCCTCAGTGACTCTTAGTAACACTATAGATGGGCCTTCAATGACTATTAGTAACACTATAGATTTGTCTTCGATAATACTAGCAATGCTATGGATGGGCCCTCAGTGACTCTTAGTAACACTATAGATGGGCCTTCAATGACTATTAGTAACACTATAGATTTGTCTTCGATAATACTAGCAATGCTATGGATGGGCCCTCAGTGACTCTTAGTAACACTATAGATGGGCCTTCAATGACTATTAGTAACACTATAGATTTGTCTTCGATAATACTAGCAATGCTATGGATGGGCCCTCAGTGACTCTTAGTAACACTATAGATGGGCCTTCAATGACTATTAGTAACACTATAGATTTGTCTTCGATAATACTAGCAATGCTATGGATGGGCCCTCAGTGACTCTTAGTAACACTATAGATCGGCCTTCAATGACTATTAGTAACACTATAGATTTGTCTTCGATAATACTAGCAATGCTATGGATGGGCCCTCAGTGACTATAAGTAACACTATAGATGGGCCTTCAATGACTATTAGTAACACTATAGATTTGTCTTCGATAATACTAGCAATGCTATGGATGGGCCGTCAGTGACTCTTAGTAACACTATAGATGGGCCTTCAATGACTATTAGTAACACTATAGATTTGTCTTCGATAATACTAGCAATGCTATGGATGGGCCCTCAGTGACTCTTAGTAACACTATAGATGGGCCTTCAATGACTATTAGTAGCACTATAGATTTGTCTTCGATAATACTAGCAATGCTATGGATGGGCCCTCAGTGACTCTTAGTAACACTATAGATGGGCCTTCAATGACTATTAGTAACACTATAGATTTGTCTTCGATAATAGACCCGTGAAGGTCCCGGGGTAGAATAGGCCTTCAGCAACCCATGCTTGCCATAAAAGGTGACTGCTTGTCGTAAGAGGCGACTAACGGGATCGGGTGGTCAGACTAGCTGACTTGGTTGACACATGTCATCGGTTCCCCATTGCGCAGATCGATGCTCATGTTGTTGATCACTGGATTGTCTGGTCCAGACTCGATTATTTACAGACCGTCGCCATATAGCTGGAATATTGCTAAGTGCGACGTAAAACTAAACTCACTCACTCACTCACTCTTCGATAATACTAGCAATGCTATGGATGGGCCCTCAGTGACTCTTAGTAACACTATAGATGGGCCTTCAATGACTATTAGTAACACTATAGATTTGTCTTCGATAATACTAGCAATGCTATGGATGGGCCCTCAGTGACTATAAGTAACACTATAGATGGGCCTTCAATGACTATTAGTAACACTATAGATTTGTCTTCGATAATACTAGCAATGCTATGGATGGGCCCTCAGTGACTCTTAGTAACACTATAGATGGGCCTTCAATGACTATTAGTAACACTATAGATTTGTCTTCGATAATACTAGCAATGCTATGGATGGGCCCTCAGTGACTATAAGTAACACTATAGATGGGCCTTCAATGACTATTAGTAACACTATAGATTTGTCTTCGATAATACTAGCAATGCTATGGATGGGCCCTCAGTGACTCTTAGTAACACTATAGATGGGCCTTCAATGACTATTAGTAACACTATAGATTTGTCTTCGATAATACTAGCAATGCTATGGATGGGCCCTCAGTGACTATTAGTAACACTATAGATGGGCCTTCAATGACTATTAGTAACACTATAGATTTGTCTTCGATAATACTAGCAATGCTATGGATGGGCCCTCAGTGACTATAAGTAGCACTATAGATCGGCCTTCAATGACTATTAGTAACACTATAGATTTGTCTTCGATAATACTAGCAATGCTATGGATGGGCCCTCAGTGACTCTTAGTAACACTATAGATCGGCCTTCAATGACTATTAGTAACACTATAGATTTGTCTTCGATAATACTAGCAATGCTATGGATGGGCCCTCAGTGACTCTTAGTAACACTATAGATCGGCCTTCAATGACTATTAGTAACACTATAGATTTGTCTTCGATAATACTAGCAATGCTATGGATGGGCCCTCAGTGACTATTAGTAACACTATAGATGGGCCTTCAATGACTATTAGTAACACTATAGATTTGTCTTCGATAATACTAGCAATGCTATGGATGGGCCCTCAGTGACTCTTAGTAACACTATAGATGGGCCTTCAATGACTATTAGTAACACTATAGATTTGTCTTCGATAATACTAGCAATGCTATGGATGGGCCCTCAGTGACTATTAGTAACACTATAGATGGGCCTTCAATGACTATTAGTAACACTATAGATTTGTCTTCCATAATACTAGCAATGCTATGGATGGGCCCTCAGTGACTCTTAGTAACACTATAGATGGGCCTTCAATGACTATTAGTAACACTATAGATTTGTCTTCGATAATACTAGCAATGCTATGGATGGGCCCTCAGTGACTCTTAGTAACACTATAGATGGGCCTTCAATGACTATTAGTAACACTATAGATTTGTCTTCCATAATACTAGCAATGCTATGGATGGGCCCTCAGTGACTCTTAGTAACACTATAGATCGGCCTTCAATGACTATTAGTAACACTATAGATTTGTCTTCGATAATACTAGCAATGCTATGGATGGGCCCTCAGTGACTATAAGTAACACTATAGATGGGCCTTCAATGACTATTAGTAACACTATAGATTTGTCTTCGATAATACTAGCAATGCTATGGATGGGCCGTCAGTGACTCTTAGTAACACTATAGATGGGCCTTCAATGACTATTAGTAACACTATAGATTTGTCTTCGATAATACTAGCAATGCTATGGATGGGCCCTCAGTGACTCTTAGTAACACTATAGATGGGCCTTCAATGACTCTTAGTAACACTATAGATGGGCCTTCAATGACTATTAGTAACACTATAGATTTGTCTTCGATAATACTAGCAATGTTATGGATGGGCCCTCAGTGACTCTTAGTAACACTATAGATGGGCCTTCAATGACTATTAGTAACACTATAGATTTGTCTTCGATAATAGACCCGTGAAGGTCCCGGGGTAGAATAGGCCTTCAGCAACCCATGCTTGCCATAAAAGGTGACTGCTTGTCGTAAGAGGCGACTAACGGGATCGGGTGGTCAGACTAGCTTACTTGGTTGACACATGTCATCGGTTCCCCATTGCGCAGATCGATGCTCATGTTGTTGATCACTGGATTGTCTGGTCCTGACTCGATTATTTACAGACCGTCGCCATATAGCTGGAATATTGCTAAGTGCGACGTAAAACTAAACTCACTCACTCACTCACTCTTCGATAATACTAGCAATGCTATGGATGGGCCCTCAGTGACTCTTAGTAACACTATAGATCGGCCTTCAATGACTATTAGTAACACTATAGATTTGTCTTCCATAATACTAGCAATGCTATGGATGGGCCCTCAGTGACTCTTAGTAACACTATAGATGGGCCTTCAATGACTATTAGTAACACTATAGATTTGTCTTCGATAATACTAGCAATGCTATGGATGGGCCCTCAGTGACTCTTAGTAACACTATGGATGGGCCTTCAATGACTATTAGTAACACTATAGATTTGTCTTCGATAATACTAGCAATGCTATGGATGGGCCCTCAGTGACTCTTAGTAACACTATAGATGGGCCTTCAATGACTATTAGTAACACTATAGATTTGTCTTCGATAATACTAGCAATGCTATGGATGGGCCCTCAGTGACTATAAGTAACACTATAGATGGGCCTTCAATGACTATTAGTAACACTATAGATTTGTCTTCGATAATACTAGCAATGCTATGGATGGGCCCTCAGTGACTATAAGTAACACTATAGATGGGCCTTCAATGACTATTAGTAACACTATAGATTTGTCTTCGATAATACTAGCAATGCTATGGATGGGCCCTCAGTGACTCTTAGTAACACTATAGATGGGCCTTCAATGACTATTAGTAACACTATAGATTTGTCTTCGATAATACTAGCAATGCTATGGATGGGCCCTCAGTGACTCTTAGTAACACTATAGATGGGCCTTCAATGACTATTAGTAACACTATAGATTTGTCTTCGATAATACTAGCAATGCTATGGATGGGCCCTCAGTGACTCTTAGTAACACTATAGATGGGCCTTCAATGACTATTAGTAACACTATAGATTTGTCTTCGATAATACTAGCAATGCTATGGATGGGCCCTCAGTGACTCTTAGTAACACTATGGATGGGCCTTCAATGACTATTAGTAACACTATAGATTTGTCTTCGATTATACTAGCAATGCTATGGATGGGCCCTCAGTGACTCTTAGTAACACTATAGATGGGCCTTCAATGACTATTAGTAACACTATAGATTTGTCTTCGATAATACTAGCAATGCTATGGATGGGCCCTCAGTGACTATAAGTAACACTATAGATCGGCCTTCAATGACTATTAGTAACACTATAGATTTGTCTTCGATAATACTAGCAATGCTATGGATGGGCCCTCAGTGACTATAAGTAACACTATAGATGGGCCTTCAATGACTATTAGTAACACTATAGATTTGTCTTCGATAACACTAGCAATGCTATGGATGGGCCCTCAGTGACTCTTAGTAACACTATAGATGGGCCTTCAATGACTATTAGTAACACTATAGATTTGTCTTCGATAATACTAGCAATGCTATGGATGGGCCCTCAGTGACTATTAGTAACACTATAGATGGGCCTTCAATGACTATAAGTAACACTATAGATTTGTCTTCGATAATACTAGCAATGCTATGGATGGGCCCTCAGTGACTATAAGTAGCACTATAGATCGGCCTTCAATGACTATTAGTAACACTATAGATTTGTCTTCCATAATACTAGCAATGCTATGGATGGGCCCTCAGTGACTCTTAGTAACACTATAGATCGGCCTTCAATGACTATTAGTAACACTATAGATTTGTCTTCGATAATACTAGCAATGCTATGGATGGGCCCTCAGTGACTCTTAGTAACACTATAGATCGGCCTTCAATGACTATTAGTAACACTATAGATTTGTCTTCGATAATACTAGCAATGCTATGGATGGGCCCTCAGTGACTATTAGTAACACTATAGATGGGCCTTCAATGACTATTAGTAACACTATAGATTTGTCTTCGATAATACTAGCAATGCTATGGATGGGCCCTCAGTGACCCTTAGTAACACTATAGATGGGCCTTCAATGACTATTAGTAACACTATAGATTTGTCTTCGATAATACTAGCAATGCTATGGATGGGCCCTCAGTGACTATTAGTAACACTATAGATGGGCCTTCAATGACTATTAGTAACACTATAGATTTGTCTTCGATAATACTAGCAATGCTATGGATGGGCCCTCAGTGACTCTTAGTAACACTATAGATGGGCCTTCAATGACTATTAGTAACACTATAGATTTGTCTTCGATAATACTAGCAATGCTATGGATGGGCCCTCAGTGACTCTTAGTAACACTATAGATGGGCCTTCAATGACTATTAGTAACACTATAGATTTGTCTTCGATAATACTAGCAATGCTATGGATGGGCCCTCAGTGACTCTTAGTAACACTATAGATCGGCCTTCAATGACTATTAGTAACACTATAGATTTGTCTTCGATAATACTAGCAATGCTATGGATGGGCCCTCAGTGACTATAAGTAACACTATAGATGGGCCTTCAATGACTATTAGTAACACTATAGATTTGTCTTCGATAATACTAGCAATGCTATGGATGGGCCGTCAGTGACTCTTAGTAACACTATAGATGGGCCTTCAATGACTATTAGTAACACTATAGATTTGTCTTCGATAATACTAGCAATGCTATGGATGGGCCCTCAGTGACTCTTAGTAACACTATAGATGGGCCTTCAATGACTATTAGTAACACTATAGATTTGTCTTCGATAATACTAGCAATGCTATGGATGGGCCCTCAGTGACTCTTAGTAACACTATAGATGGGCCTTCAATGACTATTAGTAACACTATAGATTTGTCTTCGATAATAGACCCGTGAAGGTCCCGGGGTAGAATAGGCCTTCAGCAACCCATGCTTGCCATAAAAGGTGACTGCTTGTCGTAAGAGGCGACTAACGGGATCGGGTGGTCAGACAAGCTGACTTGGTTGACACATGTCATCGGTTCCCCATTGCGCAGATCGATGCTCATGTTGTTGATCACTGGATTGTCTGGTCCAGACTCGATTATTTACAGACCGTCGCCATATAGCTGGAATATTGCTAAGTGCGACGTAAAACTAAACTCACTCACTCACTCACTCTTCGATAATACTAGCAATGCTATGGATGGGCCCTCAGTGACTCTTAGTAACACTATAGATCGGCCTTCAATGACTATTAGTAACACTATAGATTTGTCTTCCATAATACTAGCAATGCTATGGATGGGCCCTCAGTGACTCTTAGTAGCACTATAGATCGGCCTTCAATGACTATTAGTAACACTATAGATTTGTCTTCGATATTACTAGCAATGCTATGGATGGGCCCTCAGTGACTATAAGTAACACTATAGATGGGCCTTCAATGACTATTAGTAACACTATAGATTTGTCTTCGATAATACTAGCAATGCTATGGATGGGCCGTCAGTGACTCTTAGTAACACAATAGATGGGCCTTCAATGACTATTAGTAACACTATAGATTTGTCTTCGATAATACTATCAATGCTATGGATGGGCCCTCAGTGACTCTTAGTAACACTATAGATGGGCCTTCAATGACTATTAGTAACACTATAGATTTGTCTTCGATAATACTAGCAATGCTATGGATGGGCCCTCAGTGACTCTTAGTAACACTATAGATGGGCCTTCAATGACTATTAGTAACACTATAGATTTGTCTTCGATAATACTAGCAATGCTATGGATGGGCCCTCAGTGACTATAAGTAACACTATAGATCGGCCTTCAATGACTATTAGTAACACTATAGATTTGTCTTCGATAATACTAGCAATGCTATGGATGGGCCCTCAGTGACTATAAGTAACACTATAGATGGGCCTTCAATGACTATTAGTAACACTATAGATTTGTCTTCGATAATACTAGCAATGCTATGGATGGGCCCTCAGTGACTCTTAGTAACACTATAGATGGGCCTTCAATGACTATTAGTAACACTATAGATTTGTCTTCGATAATACTAGCAATGCTATGGATGGGCCCTCAGTGACTCTTAGTAACACTATAGATGGGCCTTCAATGACTATTAGTAACACTATAGATTTGTCTTCGATAATACTAGCAATGCTATGGATGGGCCCTCAGTGACTATTAGTAACACTATAGATGGGCCTTCAATGACTATTAGTAACACTATAGATTTGTCTTCGATAATACTAGCAATGCTATGGATGGGCCCTCAGTGACTCTTAGTAACACTATAGATCGGCCTTCAATGACTATTAGTAACACTATAGATTTGTCTTCGATAATACTAGCAATGCTATGGATGGGCCCTCAGTGACTCTTAGTAACACTATAGATCGGCCTTCAATGACTATTAGTAACACTATAGATTTGTCTTCGATAATACTAGCAATGCTATGGATGGGCCCTCAGTGACTCTTAGTAACACTATAGATCGGCCTTCAATGACTATTAGTAACACTATAGATTTGTCTTCGATAATACTAGCAATGCTATGGATGGGCCCTCAGTGACTCTTAGTAACACTATAGATCGGCCTTCAATGACTATTAGTAACACTATAGATTTGTCTTCGATAATACTAGCAATGCTATGGATGGGCCCTCAGTGACTCTTAGTAACACTATAGATGGGCCTTCAATGACTATTAGTAACACTATAGATTTGTCTTCCATATTACTAGCAATGCTATGGATGGGCCCTCAGTGACTCTTAGTAACACTATAGATGGGCCTTCAATGACTATTAGTAACACTATAGATTTGTCTTCGATAATACTAGCAATGCTATGGATGGGCCCTCAGTGACTCTTAGTAACACTATAGATCGGCCTTCAATGACTATTAGTAACACTATAGATTTGTCTTCGATAATACTAGCAATGCTATGGATGGGCCCTCAGTGACTATTAGTAACACTATAGATGGGCCTTCAATGACTATTAGTAACACTATAGATTTGTCTTCGATAATACTAGCAATGCTATGGATGGGCCCTCAGTGACTATTAGTAACACTATAGATGGGCCTTCAATGACTATTAGTAACACTATAGATTTGTCTTCGATAATACTAGCAATGCTATGGATGGGCCCTCAGTGACTCTTAGTAACACTATAGATGGGCCTTCAATGACTATTAGTAACACTATAGATTTGTCTTCGATAATACTAGCAATGCTATGGATGGGCCCTCAGTGACTCTTAGTAACACTATAGATGGGCCTTCAATGACTATTAGTAACACTATAGATTTGTCTTCGATAATACTAGCAATGCTATGGATGGGCCCTCAGTGACTATTAGTAACACTATAGATGGGCCTTCAATGACTATTAGTAACACTATAGATTTGTCTTCGATAATACTAGCAATGCTATGGATGGGCCCTCAGTGACTATAAGTAACACTATAGATCGGCCTTCAATGACTATTAGTAACACTATAGATTTGTCTTCGATAATACTAGCAATGCTATGGATGGGCCCTCAGTGACTCTTAGTAACACTATAGATCGGCCTTCAATGACTATTAGTAACACTATAGATTTGTCTTCGATAATACTAGCAATGCTATGGATGGGCCCTCAGTGACTCTTAGTAACACTATAGATCGGCCTTCAATGACTATTAGTAACACTATAGATTTGTCTTCGATAATACTAGCAATGCTATGGATGGGCCCTCAGTGACTATTAGTAACACTATAGATGGGCCTTCAATGACTATTAGTAACACTATAGATTTGTCTTCGATAATACTAGCAATGCTATGGATGGGCCCTCAGTGACTATTAGTAACACTATAGATGGGCCTTCAATGACTATTAGTAACACTATAGATTTGTCTTCGATAATACTAGCAATGCTATGGATGGGCCCTCAGTGACTATTAGTAACACTATAGATGGGCCTTCAATTACTATTAGTAACACTATAGATTTGTCTTCGATAATACTAGCAATGCTATGGATGGGCCCTCAGTGACTCTTAGTAACACTATAGATGGGCCTTCAATGACTATTAGTAACACTATAGTTTGTCTTCGATAATACTAGCAATGCTATGGATGGGCCCTCAGTGACTCTTAGTAACACTATAGATGGGCCTTCAATGACTATTAGTAACACTATAGATTTGTCTTCGATAATACTAGCAATGCTATGGATGGGCCCTCAGTGACTCTTAGTAACACTATAGATGGGCCTTCAATGACTATTAGTAACACTATAGATTTGTCTTCGATAATACTAGCAATGCTATGGATGGGCCCTCAGTGACTCTTAGTAACACTATAGATGGGCCTTCAATGACTATTAGTAACACTATAGATTTGTCTTCGATAATACTAGCAATGCTATGGATGGGCCCTCAGTGACTCTTAGTAACACTATAGATGGGCCTTCAATGACTATTAGTAACACTATAGATTTGTCTTCGATAATACTAGCAATGCTATGGATGGGCCCTCAGTGACTCTTAGTAACACTATAGATGGGCCTTCAATGACTATTAGTAACACTATAGATTTGTCTTCGATAATACTAGCAATGCTATGGATGGGCCCTCAGTGACTATAAGTAACACTATAGATCGGCCTTCAATGACTATTAGTAACAGTATAGATTTGTCTTCGATAATACTAGCAATGCTATGGATGGGCCCTCAGTGACTATAAGTAACACTATAGATGGGCCTTCAATGACTATTAGTAACACTATAGATTTGTCTTCGATAATACTAGCAATGCTATGGATGGGCCCTCAGTGACTCTTAGTAACACTATAGATGGGCCTTCAATGACTATTAGTAACACTATAGATTTGTCTTCGATAATACTAGCAATGCTATGGATGGGCCCTCAGTGACTCTTAGTAACACTATAGATGGGCCTTCAATGACTATTAGTAACACTATAGATTTGTCTTCGATAATACTAGCAATGCTATGGATGGGCCCTCAGTGACTATAAGTAACACTATAGATCGGCCTTCAATGACTATTAGTAACACTATAGATTTGTCTTCGATAATACTAGCAATGCTATGGATGGGCCCTCAGTGACTATAAGTAACACTATAGATGGGCCTTCAATGACTATTAGTAACACTATAGATTTGTCTTCGATAATACTAGCAATGCTATGGATGGGCCCTCAGTGACTCTTAGTAACACTATAGATGGGCCTTCAATGACTATTAGTAACACTATAGATTTGTCTTCGATAATACTAGCAATGCTATGGATGGGCCCTCAGTGACTCTTAGTAACACTATAGATGGGCCTTCAATGACTATTAGTAACACTATAGATTTGTCTTCGATAATACTAGCAATGCTATGGATGGGCCCTCAGTGACTATTAGTAACACTATAGATGGGCCTTCAATGACTATTAGTAACACTATAGATTTGTCTTCGATAATACTAGCAATGCTATGGATGGGCCCTCAGTGACTCTTAGTAACACTATAGATCGGCCTTCAATGACTATTAGTAACACTATAGATTTGTCTTCGATAATACTAGCAATGCTATGGATGGGCCCTCAGTGACTCTTAGTAACACTATAGATCGGCCTTCAATGACTATTAGTAACACTATAGATTTGTCTTCGATAATACTAGCAATGCTATGGATGGGCCCTCAGTGACTCTTAGTAACACTATAGATCGGCCTTCAATGACTATTAGTAACACTATAGATTTGTCTTCGATAATACTAGCAATGCTATGGATGGGCCCTCAGTGACTCTTAGTAACACTATAGATCGGCCTTCAATGACTATTAGTAACACTATAGATTTGTCTTCGATAATACTAGCAATGCTATGGATGGGCCCTCAGTGACTCTTAGTAACACTATAGATGGGCCTTCAATGACTATTAGTAACACTATAGATTTGTCTTCGATATTACTAGCAATGCTATGGATGGGCCCTCAGTGACTCTTAGTAACACTATAGATGGGCCTTCAATGACTATTAGTAACACTATAGATTTGTCTTCGATAATACTAGCAATGCTATGGATGGGCCCTCAGTGACTCTTAGTAACACTATAGATCGGCCTTCAATGACTATTAGTAACACTATAGATTTGTCTTCGATATAATACTAGCAATGCTATGGATGGGCCCTCAGTGACTATTAGTAACACTATAGATGGGCCTTCAATGACTATTAGTAACACTATAGATTTGTCTTCGATAATACTAGCAATGCTATGGATGGGCCCTCAGTGACTATTAGTAACACTATAGATGGGCCTTCAATGACTATTAGTAACACTATAGATTTGTCTTCGATAATACTAGCAATGCTATGGATGGGCCCTCAGTGACTCTTAGTAACACTATAGATGGGCCTTCAATGACTATTAGTAACACTATAGATTTGTCTTCGATAATACTAGCAATGCTATGGATGGGCCCTCAGTGACTCTTAGTAACACTATAGATGGGCCTTCAATGACTATTAGTAACACTATAGATTTGTCTTCGATAATACTAGCAATGCTATGGATGGGCCCTCAGTGACTATTAGTAACACTATAGATGGGCCTTCAATGACTATTAGTAACACTATAGATTTGTCTTCGATAATACTAGCAATGCTATGGATGGGCCCTCAGTGACTATAAGTAACACTATAGATCGGCCTTCAATGACTATTAGTAACACTATAGATTTGTCTTCGATAATACTAGCAATGCTATGGATGGGCCCTCAGTGACTCTTAGTAACACTATAGATCGGCCTTCAATGACTATTAGTAACACTATAGATTTGTCTTCGATAATACTAGCAATGCTATGGATGGGCCCTCAGTGACTCTTAGTAACACTATAGATCGGCCTTCAATGACTATTAGTAACACTATAGATTTGTCTTCGATAATACTAGCAATGCTATGGATGGGCCCTCAGTGACTATTAGTAACACTATAGATGGGCCTTCAATGACTATTAGTAACACTATAGATTTGTCTTCGATAATACTAGCAATGCTATGGATGGGCCCTCAGTGACTATTAGTAACACTATAGATGGGCCTTCAATGACTATTAGTAACACTATAGATTTGTCTTCGATAATACTAGCAATGCTATGGATGGGCCCTCAGTGACTATTAGTAACACTATAGATGGGCCTTCAATGACTATTAGTAACACTATAGATTTGTCTTCGATAATACTAGCAATGCTATGGATGGGCCCTCAGTGACTCTTAGTAACACTATAGATGGGCCTTCAATGACTATTAGTAACACTATAGATTTGTCTTCGATAATACTAGCAATGCTATGGATGGGCCCTCAGTGACTCTTAGTAACACTATAGATGGGCCTTCAATGACTATTAGTAACACTATAGATTTGTCTTCGATAATACTAGCAATGCTATGGATGGGCCCTCAGTGACTCTTAGTAACACTATAGATGGGCCTTCAATGACTATTAGTAACACTATAGATTTGTCTTCGATAATACTAGCAATGCTATGGATGGGCCCTCAGTGACTCTTAGTAACACTATAGATGGGCCTTCAATGACTATTAGTAACACTATAGATTTGTCTTCGATAATACTAGCAATGCTATGGATGGGCCCTCAGTGACTCTTAGTAACACTATAGATGGGCCTTCAATGACTATTAGTAACACTATAGATTTGTCTTCGATAATACTAGCAATGCTATGGATGGGCCCTCAGTGACTCTTAGTAACACTATAGATGGGCCTTCAATGACTATTAGTAACACTATAGATTTGTCTTCGATAATACTAGCAATGCTATGGATGGGCCCTCAGTGACTATAAGTAACACTATAGATCGGCCTTCAATGACTATTAGTAACAGTATAGATTTGTCTTCGATAATACTAGCAATGCTATGGATGGGCCCTCAGTGACTATAAGTAACACTATAGATGGGCCTTCAATGACTATTAGTAACACTATAGATTTGTCTTCGATAATACTAGCAATGCTATGGATGGGCCCTCAGTGACTCTTAGTAACACTATAGATGGGCCTTCAATGACTATTAGTAACACTATAGATTTGTCTTCGATAATACTAGCAATGCTATGGATGGGCCCTCAGTGACTCTTAGTAACACTATAGATGGGCCTTCAATGACTATTAGTAACACTATAGATTTGTCTTCGATAATACTAGCAATGCTATGGATGGGCCCTCAGTGACTCTTAGTAACACTATAGATGGGCCTTCAATGACTTTTAGTAACACTATAGATTTGTCTTCGATAATACTAGCAATGCTATGGATGGGCCCTCAGTGACTCTTAGTAACACTATAGATGGGCCTTCAATGACTATTAGTAACACTATAGATTTGTCTTCGATAATACTAGCAATGCTATGGATGGGCCCTCAGTGACTCTTAGTAACACTATAGATGGGCCTTCAATGACTATTAGTAACACTATAGATTTGTCTTCGATAATACTAGCAATGCTATGGATGGGCCCTCAGTGACTCTTAGTAACACTATAGATGGGCCTTCAATGACTATTAGTAACACTATAGATTTGTCTTCGATAATACTAGCAATGCTATGGATGGGCCCTCAGTGACTCTTAGTAACACTATAGATCGGCCTTCAATGACTATTAGTGACACTATAGATTTGTCTTCCGATAATACTAGCAATGCTATGGATGGGCCCTCAGTGACTCTTAGTAACACTATAGATCGGCCTTCAATGACTATTAGTAACACTATAGATTTGTCTTCGATAATACTAGCAATGCTATGGATGGGCCCTCAGTGACTATTAGTAACACTATAGATGGGCCTTCAATGACTATTAGTAACACTATAGATTTGTCTTCGATAATACTAGCAATGCTATGGATGGGCCCTCAGTGACTCTTAGTAACACTATAGATCGGCCTTCAATGACTATTAGTAACACTATAGATTTGTCTTCGATAATACTAGCAATGCTATGGATGGGCCCTCAGTGACTCTTAGTAACACTATAGATCGGCCTTCAATGACTATTAGTAACACTATAGATTTGTCTTCGATAATACTAGCAATGCTATGGATGGGCCCTCAGTGACTATTAGTAACACTATAGATGGGCCTTCAATGACTATTAGTAACACTATAGATTTGTCTTCGATAATACTAGCAATGCTATGGATGGGCCCTCAGTGACCTTAGTAACACTATAGATGGGCCTTCAATGACTATTAGTAACACTATAGATTTGTCTTCGATAATACTAGCAATGCTATGGATGGGCCCTCAGTGACTATTAGTAACACTATAGATGGGCCTTCAATGACTATTAGTAACACTATAGATTTGTCTTCGATAATACTAGCAATGCTATGGATGGGCCCTCAGTGACTCTTAGTAACACTATAGATGGGCCTTCAATGACTATTAGTAACACTATAGATTTGTCTTCGATAATACTAGCAATGCTATGGATGGGCCCTCAGTGACTCTTAGTAACACTATAGATGGGCCTTCAATGACTATTAGTAACACTATAGATTTGTCTTCGATAATACTAGCAATGCTATGGATGGGCCCTCAGTGACTCTTAGTAACACTATAGATCGGCCTTCAATGACTATTAGTAACACTATAGATTTGTCTTCGATAATACTAGCAATGCTATGGATGGGCCCTCAGTGACTATAAGTAACACTATAGATGGGCCTTCAATGACTATTAGTAACACTATAGATTTGTCTTCGATAATACTAGCAATGCTATGGATGGGCCGTCAGTGACTCTTAGTAACACTATAGATGGGCCTTCAATGACTATTAGTAACACTATAGATTTGTCTTCGATAATACTAGCAATGCTATGGATGGGCCCTCAGTGACTCTTAGTAACACTATAGATGGGCCTTCAATGACTATTAGTAACACTATAGATTTGTCTTCGATAATACTAGCAATGCTATGGATGGGCCCTCAGTGACTCTTAGTAACACTATAGATGGGCCTTCAATGACTATTAGTAACACTATAGATTTGTCTTCGATAATAGACCCGTGAAGGTCCCGGGGTAGAATAGGCCTTCAGCAACCCATGCTTGCCATAAAAGGTGACTGCTTGTCGTAAGAGGCGACTAACGGGATCGGGTGGTCAGACAAGCTGACTTGGTTGACACATGTCATCGGTTCCCCATTGCGCAGATCGATGCTCATGTTGTTGATCACTGGATTGTCTGGTCCAGACTCGATTATTTACAGACCGTCGCCATATAGCTGGAATATTGCTAAGTGCGACGTAAAACTAAACTCACTCACTCACTCACTCTTCGATAATACTAGCAATGCTATGGATGGGCCCTCAGTGACTCTTAGTAACACTATAGATCGGCCTTCAATGACTATTAGTAACACTATAGATTTGTCTTCCATAATACTAGCAATGCTATGGATGGGCCCTCAGTGACTCTTAGTAACACTATAGATCGGCCTTCAATGACTATTAGTAACACTATAGATTTGTCTTCGATATTACTAGCAATGCTATGGATGGGCCCTCAGTGACTATAAGTAACACTATAGATGGGCCTTCAATGACTATTAGTAACACTATAGATTTGTCTTCGATAATACTAGCAATGCTATGGATGGGCCGTCAGTGACTCTTAGTAACACAATAGATGGGCCTTCAATGACTATTAGTAACACTATAGATTTGTCTTCGATAATACTATCAATGCTATGGATGGGCCCTCAGTGACTCTTAGTAACACTATAGATGGGCCTTCAATGACTCTTAGTAACACTATAGATGGGCCTTCAATGACTATTAGTAACACTATAGATTTGTCTTCGATAATACTAGCAATGTTATGGATGGGCCCTCAGTGACTCTTAGTAACACTATAGATGGGCCTTCAATGACTATTAGTAACACTATAGATTTGTCTTCGATAATAGACCCGTGAAGGTCCCGGGGTAGAATAGGCCTTCAGCAACCCATGCTTGCCATAAAAGGTGACTGCTTGTCGTAAGAGGCGACTAACGGGATCGGGTGGTCAGACTAGCTTACTTGGTTGACACATGTCATCGGTTCCCCATTGCGCAGATCGATGCTCATGTTGTTGATCACTGGATTGTCTGGTCCTGACTCGATTATTTACAGACCGTCGCCATATAGCTGGAATATTGCTAAGTGCGACGTAAAACTAAACTCACTCACTCACTCACTCTTCGATAATACTAGCAATGCTATGGATGGGCCCTCAGTGACTCTTAGTAACACTATAGATCGGCCTTCAATGACTATTAGTAACACTATAGATTTGTCTTCCATAATACTAGCAATGCTATGGATGGGCCCTCAGTGACTCTTAGTAACACTATAGATGGGCCTTCAATGACTATTAGTAACACTATAGATTTGTCTTCGATAATACTAGCAATGCTATGGATGGGCCCTCAGTGACTCTTAGTAACACTATGGATGGGCCTTCAATGACTATTAGTAACACTATAGATTTGTCTTCGATAATACTAGCAATGCTATGGATGGGCCCTCAGTGACTCTTAGTAACACTATAGATGGGCCTTCAATGACTATTAGTAACACTATAGATTTGTCTTCGATAATACTAGCAATGCTATGGATGGGCCCTCAGTGACTATAAGTAACACTATAGATGGGCCTTCAATGACTATTAGTAACACTATAGATTTGTCTTCGATAATACTAGCAATGCTATGGATGGGCCCTCAGTGACTATAAGTAACACTATAGATGGGCCTTCAATGACTATTAGTAACACTATAGATTTGTCTTCGATAATACTAGCAATGCTATGGATGGGCCCTCAGTGACTCTTAGTAACACTATAGATGGGCCTTCAATGACTATTAGTAACACTATAGATTTGTCTTCGATAATACTAGCAATGCTATGGATGGGCCCTCAGTGACTCTTAGTAACACTATAGATGGGCCTTCAATGACTATTAGTAACACTATAGATTTGTCTTCGATAATACTAGCAATGCTATGGATGGGCCCTCAGTGACTCTTAGTAACACTATAGATGGGCCTTCAATGACTATTAGTAACACTATAGATTTGTCTTCGATAATACTAGCAATGCTATGGATGGGCCCTCAGTGACTCTTAGTAACACTATGGATGGGCCTTCAATGACTATTAGTAACACTATAGATTTGTCTTCGATTATACTAGCAATGCTATGGATGGGCCCTCAGTGACTCTTAGTAACACTATAGATGGGCCTTCAATGACTATTAGTAACACTATAGATTTGTCTTCGATAATACTAGCAATGCTATGGATGGGCCCTCAGTGACTATAAGTAACACTATAGATCGGCCTTCAATGACTATTAGTAACACTATAGATTTGTCTTCGATAATACTAGCAATGCTATGGATGGGCCCTCAGTGACTATAAGTAACACTATAGATGGGCCTTCAATGACTATTAGTAACACTATAGATTTGTCTTCGATAATACTAGCAATGCTATGGATGGGCCCTCAGTGACTCTTAGTAACACTATAGATGGGCCTTCAATGACTATTAGTAACACTATAGATTTGTCTTCGATAATACTAGCAATGCTATGGATGGGCCCTCAGTGACTATTAGTAACACTATAGATGGGCCTTCAATGACTATAAGTAACACTATAGATTTGTCTTCGATAATACTAGCAATGCTATGGATGGGCCCTCAGTGACTATAAGTAGCACTATAGATCGGCCTTCAATGACTATTAGTAACACTATAGATTTGTCTTCCATAATACTAGCAATGCTATGGATGGGCCCTCAGTGACTCTTAGTAACACTATAGATCGGCCTTCAATGACTATTAGTAACACTATAGATTTGTCTTCGATAATACTAGCAATGCTATGGATGGGCCCTCAGTGACTCTTAGTAACACTATAGATCGGCCTTCAATGACTATTAGTAACACTATAGATTTGTCTTCGATAATACTAGCAATGCTATGGATGGGCCCTCAGTGACTATTAGTAACACTATAGATGGGCCTTCAATGACTATTAGTAACACTATAGATTTGTCTTCGATAATACTAGCAATGCTATGGATGGGCCCTCAGTGACCCTTAGTAACACTATAGATGGGCCTTCAATGACTATTAGTAACACTATAGATTTGTCTTCGATAATACTAGCAATGCTATGGATGGGCCCTCAGTGACTATTAGTAACACTATAGATGGGCCTTCAATGACTATTAGTAACACTATAGATTTGTCTTCGATAATACTAGCAATGCTATGGATGGGCCCTCAGTGACTCTTAGTAACACTATAGATGGGCCTTCAATGACTATTAGTAACACTATAGATTTGTCTTCGATAATACTAGCAATGCTATGGATGGGCCCTCAGTGACTCTTAGTAACACTATAGATGGGCCTTCAATGACTATTAGTAACACTATAGATTTGTCTTCGATAATACTAGCAATGCTATGGATGGGCCCTCAGTGACTCTTAGTAACACTATAGATCGGCCTTCAATGACTATTAGTAACACTATAGATTTGTCTTCGATAATACTAGCAATGCTATGGATGGGCCCTCAGTGACTATAAGTAACACTATAGATGGGCCTTCAATGACTATTAGTAACACTATAGATTTGTCTTCGATAATACTAGCAATGCTATGGATGGGCCGTCAGTGACTCTTAGTAACACTATAGATGGGCCTTCAATGACTATTAGTAACACTATAGATTTGTCTTCGATAATACTAGCAATGCTATGGATGGGCCCTCAGTGACTCTTAGTAACACTATAGATGGGCCTTCAATGACTATTAGTAACACTATAGATTTGTCTTCGATAATACTAGCAATGCTATGGATGGGCCCTCAGTGACTCTTAGTAACACTATAGATGGGCCTTCAATGACTATTAGTAACACTATAGATTTGTCTTCGATAATAGACCCGTGAAGGTCCCGGGGTAGAATAGGCCTTCAGCAACCCATGCTTGCCATAAAGGTGACTGCTTGTCGTAAGAGGCGACTAACGGGATCGGGTGGTCAGACAAGCTGACTTGGTTGACACATGTCATCGGTTCCCCATTGCGCAGATCGATGCTCATGTTGTTGATCACTGGATTGTCTGGTCCAGACTCGATTATTTACAGACCGTCGCCATATAGCTGGAATATTGCTAAGTGCGACGTAAAACTAAACTCACTCACTCACTCACTCTTCGATAATACTAGCAATGCTATGGATGGGCCCTCAGTGACTCTTAGTAACACTATAGATCGGCCTTCAATGACTATTAGTAACACTATAGATTTGTCTTCCATAATACTAGCAATGCTATGGATGGGCCCTCAGTGACTCTTAGTAACACTATAGATCGGCCTTCAATGACTATTAGTAACACTATAGATTTGTCTTCGATATTACTAGCAATGCTATGGATGGGCCCTCAGTGACTATAAGTAACACTATAGATGGGCCTTCAATGACTATTAGTAACACTATAGATTTGTCTTCGATAATACTAGCAATGCTATGGATGGGCCGTCAGTGACTCTTAGTAACACAATAGATGGGCCTTCAATGACTATTAGTAACACTATAGATTTGTCTTCGATAATACTATCAATGCTATGGATGGGCCCTCAGTGACTCTTAGTAACACTATAGATGGGCCTTCAATGACTATTAGTAACACTATAGATTTGTCTTCGATAATACTAGCAATGCTATGGATGGGCCCTCAGTGACTCTTAGTAACACTATAGATGGGCCTTCAATGACTATTAGTAACACTATAGATTTGTCTTCGATAATACTAGCAATGCTATGGATGGGCCCTCAGTGACTATAAGTAACACTATAGATCGGCCTTCAATGACTATTAGTAACACTATAGATTTGTCTTCGATAATACTAGCAATGCTATGGATGGGCCCTCAGTGACTATAAGTAACACTATAGATGGGCCTTCAATGACTATTAGTAACACTATAGATTTGTCTTCGATAATACTAGCAATGCTATGGATGGGCCCTCAGTGACTCTTAGTAACACTATAGATGGGCCTTCAATGACTATTAGTAACACTATAGATTTGTCTTCGATAATACTAGCAATGCTATGGATGGGCCCTCAGTGACTCTTAGTAACACTATAGATGGGCCTTCAATGACTATTAGTAACACTATAGATTTGTCTTCGATAATACTAGCAATGCTATGGATGGGCCCTCAGTGACTATTAGTAACACTATAGATGGGCCTTCAATGACTATTAGTAACACTATAGATTTGTCTTCGATAATACTAGCAATGCTATGGATGGGCCCTCAGTGACTCTTAGTAACACTATAGATCGGCCTTCAATGACTATTAGTAACACTATAGATTTGTCTCGATAATAACTAGCAATGCTATGGATGGGCCCTCAGTGACTCTTAGTAACACTATAGATCGGCCTTCAATGACTATTAGTAACACTATAGATTTGTCTTCGATAATACTAGCAATGCTATGGATGGGCCCTCAGTGACTCTTAGTAACACTATAGATCGGCCTTCAATGACTATTAGTAACACTATAGATTTGTCTTCGATAATACTAGCAATGCTATGGATGGGCCCTCAGTGACTCTTAGTAACACTATAGATCGGCCTTCAATGACTATTAGTAACACTATAGATTTGTCTTCGATAATACTAGCAATGCTATGGATGGGCCCTCAGTGACTCTTAGTAACACTATAGATGGGCCTTCAATGACTATTAGTAACACTATAGATTTGTCTTCCATATTACTAGCAATGCTATGGATGGGCCCTCAGTGACTCTTAGTAACACTATAGATGGGCCTTCAATGACTATTAGTAACACTATAGATTTGTCTTCGATAATACTAGCAATGCTATGGATGGGCCCTCAGTGACTCTTAGTAACACTATAGATCGGCCTTCAATGACTATTAGTAACACTATAGATTTGTCTTCGATAATACTAGCAATGCTATGGATGGGCCCTCAGTGACTATTAGTAACACTATAGATGGGCCTTCAATGACTATTAGTAACACTATAGATTTGTCTTCGATAATACTAGCAATGCTATGGATGGGCCCTCAGTGACTATTAGTAACACTATAGATGGGCCTTCAATGACTATTAGTAACACTATAGATTTGTCTTCGATAATACTAGCAATGCTATGGATGGGCCCTCAGTGACTCTTAGTAACACTATAGATGGGCCTTCAATGACTATTAGTAACACTATAGATTTGTCTTCGATAATACTAGCAATGCTATGGATGGGCCCTCAGTGACTCTTAGTAACACTATAGATGGGCCTTCAATGACTATTAGTAACACTATAGATTTGTCTTCGATAATACTAGCAATGCTATGGATGGGCCCTCAGTGACTATTAGTAACACTATAGATGGGCCTTCAATGACTATTAGTAACACTATAGATTTGTCTTCGATAATACTAGCAATGCTATGGATGGGCCCTCAGTGACTATAAGTAACACTATAGATCGGCCTTCAATGACTATTAGTAACACTATAGATTTGTCTTCGATAATACTAGCAATGCTATGGATGGGCCCTCAGTGACTCTTAGTAACACTATAGATCGGCCTTCAATGACTATTAGTAACACTATAGATTTGTCTTCGATAATACTAGCAATGCTATGGATGGGCCCTCAGTGACTCTTAGTAACACTATAGATCGGCCTTCAATGACTATTAGTAACACTATAGATTTGTCTTCGATAATACTAGCAATGCTATGGATGGGCCCTCAGTGACTATTAGTAACACTATAGATGGGCCTTCAATGACTATTAGTAACACTATAGATTTGTCTTCGATAATACTAGCAATGCTATGGATGGGCCCTCAGTGACTATTAGTAACACTATAGATGGGCCTTCAATGACTATTAGTAACACTATAGATTTGTCTTCGATAATACTAGCAATGCTATGGATGGGCCCTCAGTGACTATTAGTAACACTATAGATGGGCCTTCAATGACTATTAGTAACACTATAGATTTGTCTTCGATAATACTAGCAATGCTATGGATGGGCCCTCAGTGACTCTTAGTAACACTATAGATGGGCCTTCAATGACTATTAGTAACACTATAGTTTGTCTTCGATAATACTAGCAATGCTATGGATGGGCCCTCAGTGACTCTTAGTAACACTATAGATGGGCCTTCAATGACTATTAGTAACACTATAGATTTGTCTTCGATAATACTAGCAATGCTATGGATGGGCCCTCAGTGACTCTTAGTAACACTATAGATGGGCCTTCAATGACTATTAGTAACACTATAGATTTGTCTTCGATAATACTAGCAATGCTATGGATGGGCCCTCAGTGACTCTTAGTAACACTATAGATGGGCCTTCAATGACTATTAGTAACACTATAGATTTGTCTTCGATAATACTAGCAATGCTATGGATGGGCCCTCAGTGACTCTTAGTAACACTATAGATGGGCCTTCAATGACTATTAGTAACACTATAGATTTGTCTTCGATAATACTAGCAATGCTATGGATGGGCCCTCAGTGACTCTTAGTAACACTATAGATGGGCCTTCAATGACTATTAGTAACACTATAGATTTGTCTTCGATAATACTAGCAATGCTATGGATGGGCCCTCAGTGACTATAAGTAACACTATAGATCGGCCTTCAATGACTATTAGTAACAGTATAGATTTGTCTTCGATAATACTAGCAATGCTATGGATGGGCCCTCAGTGACTATAAGTAACACTATAGATGGGCCTTCAATGACTATTAGTAACACTATAGATTTGTCTTCGATAATACTAGCAATGCTATGGATGGGCCCTCAGTGACTCTTAGTAACACTATAGATGGGCCTTCAATGACTATTAGTAACACTATAGATTTGTCTTCGATAATACTAGCAATGCTATGGATGGGCCCTCAGTGACTCTTAGTAACACTATAGATGGGCCTTCAATGACTATTAGTAACACTATAGATTTGTCTTCGATAATACTAGCAATGCTATGGATGGGCCCTCAGTGACTCTTAGTAACACTATAGATGGGCCTTCAATGACTTTTAGTAACACTATAGATTTGTCTTCGATAATACTAGCAATGCTATGGATGGGCCCTCAGTGACTCTTAGTAACACTATAGATGGGCCTTCAATGACTATTAGTAACACTATAGATTTGTCTTCGATAATACTAGCAATGCTATGGATGGGCCCTCAGTGACTCTTAGTAACACTATAGATGGGCCTTCAATGACTATTAGTAACACTATAGATTTGTCTTCGATAATACTAGCAATGCTATGGATGGGCCCTCAGTGACTCTTAGTAACACTATAGATGGGCCTTCAATGACTATTAGTAACACTATAGATTTGTCTTCGATAATACTAGCAATGCTATGGATGGGCCCTCAGTGACTCTTAGTAACACTATAGATCGGCTTTCAATGACTATTAGTGACACTATAGATTTGTCTTCCATAATACTAGCAATGCTATGGATGGGCCCTCAGTGACTCTTAGTAACACTATAGATCGGCCTTCAATGACTATTAGTAACACTATAGATTTGTCTTCGATAATACTAGCAATGCTATGGATGGGCCCTCAGTGACTATTAGTAACACTATAGATGGGCCTTCAATGACTATTAGTAACACTATAGATTTGTCTTCGATAATACTAGCAATGCTATGGATGGGCCCTCAGTGACTCTTAGTAACACTATAGATCGGCCTTCAATGACTATTAGTAACACTATAGATTTGTCTTCGATAATACTAGCAATGCTATGGATGGGCCCTCAGTGACTCTTAGTAACACTATAGATCGGCCTTCAATGACTATTAGTAACACTATAGATTTGTCTTCGATAATACTAGCAATGCTATGGATGGGCCCTCAGTGACTATTAGTAACACTATAGATGGGCCTTCAATGACTATTAGTAACACTATAGATTTGTCTTCGATAATACTAGCAATGCTATGGATGGGCCCTCAGTGACCCTTAGTAACACTATAGATGGGCCTTCAATGACTATTAGTAACACTATAGATTTGTCTTCGATAATACTAGCAATGCTATGGATGGGCCCTCAGTGACTATTAGTAACACTATAGATGGGCCTTCAATGACTATTAGTAACACTATAGATTTGTCTTCCATAATACTAGCAATGCTATGGATGGGCCCTCAGTGACTCTTAGTAACACTATAGATGGGCCTTCAATGACTATTAGTAACACTATAGATTTGTCTTCGATAATACTAGCAATGCTATGGATGGGCCCTCAGTGACTCTTAGTAACACTATAGATGGGCCTTCAATGACTATTAGTAACACTATAGATTTGTCTTCGATAATACTAGCAATGCTATGGATGGGCCCTCAGTGACTCTTAGTAACACTATAGATCGGCCTTCAATGACTATTAGTAACACTATAGATTTGTCTTCGATAATACTAGCAATGCTATGGATGGGCCCTCAGTGACTATAAGTAACACTATAGATGGGCCTTCAATGACTATTAGTAACACTATAGATTTGTCTTCGATAATACTAGCAATGCTATGGATGGGCCGTCAGTGACTCTTAGTAACACTATAGATGGGCCTTCAATGACTATTAGTAACACTTTAGATTTGTCTTCGATAATACTAGCAATGCTATGGATGGGCCCTCAGTGACTCTTAGTAACACTATAGATGGGCCTTCAATGACTATTAGTAACACTATAGATTTGTCTTCGATAATACTAGCAATGCTATGGATGGGCCCTCAGTGACTCTTAGTAACACTATAGATGGGCCTTCAATGACTATTAGTAACACTATAGATTTGTCTTCGATAATAGACCCGTGAAGGTCCCGGGGTAGAATAGGCCTTCAGCAACCCATGCTTGCCATAAAAGGTGACTGCTTGTCGTAAGAGGCGACTAACGGGATCGGGTGGTCAGACAAGCTGACTTGGTTGACACATGTCATCGGTTCCCCATTGCGCAGATCGATGCTCATGTTGTTGATCACTGGATTGTCTGGTCCAGACTCGATTATTTACAGACCGTCGCCATATAGCTGGAATATTGCTAAGTGCGACGTAAAACTAAACTCACTCACTCACTCACTCTTCGATAATACTAGCAATGCTATGGATGGGCCCTCAGTGACTCTTAGTAACACTATAGATCGGCCTTCAATGACTATTAGTAACACTATAGATTTGTCTTCCATAATACTAGCAATGCTATGGATGGGCCCTCAGTGACTCTTAGTAACACTATAGATGGGCCTTCAATGACTATTAGTAACACTATAGATTTGTCTTCGATAATACTAGCAATGCTATGGATGGGCCCTCAGTGACTCTTAGTAACACTATAGATGGGCCTTCAATGACTATTAGTAACACTATAGATTTGTCTTCGATAATACTAGCAATGCTATGGATGGGCCCTCAGTGACTCTTAGTAACACTATAGATGGGCCTTCAATGACTTTTAGTAACACTATAGATTTGTCTTCGATAATACTAGCAATGCTATGGATGGGCCCTCAGTGACTCTTAGTAACACTATAGATGGGCCTTCAATGACTATTAGTAACACTATAGATTTGTCTTCGATAATACTAGCAATGCTATGGATGGGCCCTCAGTGACTCTTAGTAACACTATAGATGGGCCTTCAATGACTATTAGTAACAGTATAGATTTGTCTTCGATAATACTAGCAATGCTATGGATGGGCCCTCAGTGACTATAAGTAACACTATAGATGGGCCTTCAATGACTATTAGTAACACTATAGATTTGTCTTCGATAATACTAGCAATGCTATGGATGGGCCCTCAGTGACTCTTAGTAACACTATAGATGGGCCTTCAATGACTATTAGTAACACTATAGATTTGTCTTCGATAATACTAGCAATGCTATGGATG
>NW_027133990.1:0-25810 GCF_037392515.1 Haliotis asinina
TTGTTCACGTGTAGCAGCTCAACTGCCAACAGTACTTGAAGAACCACGACCTCCTTCCTACGTCGACTCAAGTGTGCCTTCACAGCAATCAGACTTTGGAATGAAAGTTGTATCCTTCCAGGTTTCATGATTTGTATGATACATTTGTGTTAACATATTTGAGGTATCTGTCCATTATGTACGGCAATTGTATGGGTATTCAATAATTCGTGAGCTATGGTTATCATGGTGCATGCTAAATTAAAAGAACAACCTAACGCTGTTCCCTTCTAATCCAAACCATTAACCTCCAATCAAAGTAACATAAAATTAAAACGGAAAGTCCACGTCCTTCTCTCTACACCAAATCACTAACCCATTCCGAATTAACCTAAATGACATAACCTTAAAGCTAAAATCATCAATACCGACAATGTTAAAACTAATCCGCTAACCTAAACCTAAATGACATAAATTTAAAGCTAAAACCATGAATACCGCGGTGCGTATAACTGAATAATAAACACTGACAATGACAGAACGTAAAACTGGAGATAAACGCCAAACTAAAAGGACAAAAGTAACACCGCCTAAACCACTTAACCCCAAACCAAAAACATTAAATTAACGTGAAAAAATTACCAAGAGAGAGAGAAGGTGACTACGAAACTCAAACATTACCAACTCAAACCAAAAACACCTAACACCACTAATAAAAAACTAAAAGCGCGAAATAAACAAAGTAGGTGGAAAAGGGTAGACGATGTAACCCTTGACCCAAGTGAAATGGTATACTTGCATCAAGGTCTACAAAGTCAGTCGTTCGGCCGAGGCATTGATAATATGTTACCGGGTGAAGGTGCCATATTTTCAATGCCTACAAACTGGCCCGGAAAAATTGTCTTTAATTCCAGCTGGTGTGATGCTTAGTACCGGGTTTCCATGTTTGCCGATAGTTTGATGTTGCATGGAAATGTAGCCTTGGTATTGTCTTTAGTTCCAGCTGGTGTGATCCGTACTCCCGATAGTTTGATGCTGCATGGAAGTTGTTTGATGTTGTATGGAAATGTAGCCTTGGCATTGTCTTTAATTCCAGCTGGTGTGATGCTTAATGCCGGGTTTCCATGTTTGCCGATATTTTGATGTTGCATGGAAATGTAGCCTTGGTATTGTCTTTAGTTCCAGCTGGTGTGATCCGTACTCCCGATAGTTTGATGCTGCATGGAAGTTGTTTGATGTTGTATGGAAATGTAGCCTTGGCATTGTCTTTAATTCCAGCTGGTGTGATGCTTAATGCCGGGTTTCCATGTTTGCCGATATTTTGATGTTGCATGGAAATGTAGCCTTGGTATTGTCTTTAGTTCCAGCTGGTGTGATCCGTACTCCCGATAGTTTGATGCTGCATGGAAGTTGTTTGATGTTGTATGGAAATGTAGCTTTGGCATTGTCTTTAATTCCAGCTGGTGTGATGCTTAATGCCGGGTTTCCATGTTTGCCGATAGTTTGATGTTGCATGGAAATGTAGCCTTGGTATTGTCTTTAGTTCCAGCTGGTGTGATCCGTACTCCCGATAGTTTGATGTTGCATGGAAGTTGTTTGATGTTGTATGGAAATGTAGCCTTGGCATTGTCTTTAATTCCAGCTGGTGTGATGCTTAGTACCGGGTTTCCATGTTTGCCGATAGTTTGATGTTGCATGGAAATGTAGCCTTGGTATTGTCTTTAGTTCCAGCTGGTGTGATCCGTACTCCCGATAGTTTGATGTTGTATGGAAGTTGTTTGATGCTGTATGGAAATGTAGCCTTGGTATTGTCTTTAATTCCAGCTGGAGAGAAAGCGAAGACACTGCCTTTGTGATTCTTAGCGTTACTACAGGTCACCCTCACACAAGACAAACACAATCACATCACATCACTACATTGTCTGGAATTGTGCCGTGACTGGTGTCATGTTTGCAGAAGCACTTGTCGGGGTGGGACACACAAGCTTGGCTCTGATGCTTTGATGGTAATGCCTAATCCGTGAGTTTCTGAGTGAGAAGCCAATCAAAGTGGCGGCAATTACGACTGAAAACACCAATCATTGACTCGTTGTTTTATCCCATAACTGAACGAGATGAGTGAGTCGTGTCAGGCTTAAGCTAACAACAGGTCTTAATCCATGAACGATTGATCCCGTGAGTTCAATGCAGAGCTCAGTACAAACACGTATCAATGACCCAGGCTATATATACTTAGCAGTCAGATACGAGCATCACGGCACTTGTGCTGATATTATTTGACACAACTCATTGTCAGAAATCGTTTTTGAAGACTAACTTCATTCAAGTCATGGCCTGCGCACTTTTTGAAGCTCCTGTTTCAAAGCCACTGCACTTTGCCATCCTGGGGCATAGTTTCGTGCGGCGACTTGTTCAAGTCTGTCCCCCTCCACATGGCATCCTCACTACCGTGCGTGGGATCGGAGGGGCGACCGTCGCTCGGATGAAAGCTGAGGTGGATGCCCTTGATGCAGCTTTTCAGGGCATTGTGTTCTTTCAAGTGGGAGAGAACGACGTGTCGGCCTCTACTGATCCTCGGGACCTGGTCGAAGACCTGCTGGATCTTCTGGACTACCTTCGGTGGAAACGGCCAGGCTCCAGGGCGGTGATAGGGAGTCTGTTTCCGAGGGTAAAACCAAGGAACATGACGGTCTCTGCCTACAAGCGGAAGGTGGAGGAGGCGAACCGGCGCTTGAAGAAGATGTTGCGACGCCGTCTGGATGCCACCCTTTGGGAACACAGCCAGCACATGAGGATGGGACCTGCGCTGCTAGCCAAGGACGGCGTACACCTGACACCAAAAGCTAATGGGCAGTTCTGGCTTTCAATTCGTAAGTGTATGTGTAGGTATGTTTAATCACTCTCACTCACTCACTCGCGTGATATCAAATAAGCTGTTTTGCATCCCGCCGCACGCACAGGCTTTGGCTTTGGGTGGCTTTAAGGGTGGGAAAACATAACGGCAGCCACACGTGTCGCACATGACGCGAAAGTCAAGACACAGGGCTTCCGACCCATGTCGAAGACAAAACCCTGGGGTCGATGTACGAAACATGACAAGTACCTACAGCGTGAAAAAATTGCCATAAATCGGGCTTAAAAGCGCCCCGGCGTCGAACCCGGTAAAGATTTGTCACTTCTGATGTTACCACCAGATAGCCCTGGGGACCAGCTTCACGTCGATGTGAAACCTGTCAATAGGATGTGAATATTCAACGTTCGAGTGACGTTTAAAAGATGCTCTCCGAGTAAGGCTTTTGTCTTGGTAAAATTACAGGTCTATAACAGATGGGAAAATGGGCGTGGACGCCCAACCAGGCACCCCATGTCGACCCCGTGATAACCCCAGGTGCTTCATGCACGTGGCCGAATTTTCATGTATGATATGTGTGCAGTATGTCTCTTTCTCCCGGGATGGGACAATTAGTGAACGCAGGATGCATAGATCAAACCCTGGTGATATCAAATCTGAGCTGTTTTGGCCTCCGTTACGCGCACGGGGCTTAGCTTTGGGTGGCTTTAAGGGTGGGAAAACATGACTGCACCCGCATGTGTCGCACATGACGTGAAAGCCAAGACACAGGGCTTCCGATCCAGAGTCAAATCAAAACCCTGGGGTCGATGTACGAAACATGACAAGTACCCGCAGCGTGAAAAGCTGCCAAAAATCGAGTTACATCGGACTTTAAAGCGTCCCGACGTCGAACCTGTCGACGGCAGGTCATTTCTGATGACACCGCCAGATAGCCCTGGAAACCAGCTTTACGTCGATGTGCAACATAGGAATGGGCCGTGCATGGTCAGCGCCCAGGCGGCCGTTAAGTGACGGCACCCTACGTCTCTTGCTCCCTGATATAGGCCACCCAGATTGTATCACCTATTGCAGCACGGCTCCCTTGGGAGCTGCATTCGCCGCCTTACACGCGCATCCTGCACGTCATTGGATAGCGGGACCCTTGCGCGTCACGTAGAATTTTTCCGTTTCTTTTTTGGCAAATTTATAGCCCAGCAATTAAGGTTTCCGTGATTTTAGGCCTTCTGAATTTCTTCCACAGGAGTCTCGGTGGAAGACTTTTCTTCCACCCAGCCTCCGGTGGAAGTCGCTCGCGCCATTGTATTTTGGAAGCCTTTTACTTTGTGATATCTATGCATGTTATACATGGTTGGAAACCCGATCCAACGCTCTCTCCAAAAATGCAAACGTGATTCTAATGGTGCCCCTGGTAACCAGTCCAGATTGAATCTCCGACATGATGGTTTGTGTAATTTTGTTGAACTTCAATTCTTCTATATCACAGTAGTCATCATGCCACCATAGTCCGGTCATGATCTAATGGCAACCACTCTTACGATTCACCTTAGAAAATGCATTTCTATACTGCGTTTGAAAGCCAGTTAAAGCGTGTGTCAGACAGTGTATAAAACGCACACGTTGCGCATTTAGTGGTGGAGCTACATGGGTTTTCATGTGCGAAATGCAACAAATACCGCAGGTGATATAGATTGGCGGAATTTACATAAATCTGTTCACCGGCTATACCGGCGTCGTTAATATTTACAACTACAAAGCATTTGCAAGGGGATTCATGTGGGATTCTGGAAATGTGCAACATGCTGGTGTGCAACATTAGACATTCGCTCTACACAGGAATCAATATACGTGACAGAGCTAAAGTTGCAACGAACTGGAATAAAGCCATAGAAGCAACGCCTGTGGTCTTAATATATAAACTTTTACGGTGGTGGAAAGCCCTTGAAAGTGCGGTTCTGCCAAGGTGTAATGTGCATTCGAGTCGCGTCTGAGAGTCAAGCAATGCGCGCCATTATGTAAATGCATTTGCGCCAATGGCGGGTAAAGTAGTCGGGGATCCGGCGCTCGTCTCCCGTCAGTGTTACGGCAGCTATAATTTCACGATCCACCATCCAAAATTTAATGTTTAACATGCATCTGAAAGCCCTTGAAAGTGCGGCTCTGCCAAATTATAACGGGCGTTCGAGCAACATGAGATAATCAGGCAATGCGCGTCATTACGTAACTGTTCTTGTGCGACTGGTAGGTAAAAACGGAGATCTGGCGCGTACCTTCCGCCAGCTATTATTTCATTATCCTTCATCCAAAATGAAAGATTTAAAATGCATCGGAAAGCCCTTGAAAGTGCGGTTGTGCCAAGGTGTGACGTATATTCGTGTCACCTCAGACAGTCAAGCCATGCGCGTCATTATGCAACTGCTGATGGCGGTTAAAGTCGGGGGTCTGGCGCACGTCTCCCGTCAGTGTTACGGCACCTATAATTTCACGATCAATCATCCAACATTTAATGTTTCAAACGCACCTGAAAGCCCTTGAAAGTGCGTCTATGCCAGGTTATAATATGCATTCAAGGAACGTCTTTTAATCAAGGAATGCGCGGCATTATGTAACTGTACTTGTGCGTGTGGCTGGTAGAATTGGGGATCTGGCGCGCATCTTTCCTCAGCTGTTACTTCAGCATCAGAAACCAATGGTGTAAAAGGGGTCGGTAATACCTTGACAATGTGGATGTGCCAAGGTATACTGTGCATTCGAATAAACGTTCCCTTATGTAACGACGCGCATCAAACAGACAAGATGGCGCCATGCTCTGACAACTGTAACTTATCACAAAGGCCGCCTCTGTCTGGCCACTTAGTTACTGAGTTGCGTTCGCAACTCCTTATCATCATTATTTTCATAACTTCTTTCAGATCTGTCCGCATGGACTGATTGTATATACTACGAGTACACGTTCTTCTCTACCTTCCTGTAAACTTAATTACTCCGTGATTAGCTGCATATCACTCGTCTGTGTTCACATCTTCGTACCCTGGAGATGCTATTTATCAGCAATTGTAATTTCGTCACCTGCCTTGCTCTCTTATGGTTATAATCACTCAGCTTGGGTCACTTCCTTTTGACATGCCGCTACTTTGTGATTTTAAACCTCGTCGCCCCACTGACTTCAACTTTGCGTATAAAATTCCTTTGGCATGTGCAATTCACACCTTTTGGCATGCTCTTGCCCCTCCAAATGGACATCACGCATGGAATGGAGATGGACAATTTCCAGTTTCCTCCTCCCCCGTAGAAACATCCGGCTTGGCCACGTGAACTTCATCTAAACCATCCCATTGGTTGTCTGACCGCGACATGGTAATATAAGGGAATGCATGTCACTGCAATTTCATCATCACAGACCAAGTGTCTTAGTGGATCACTACCAGTCAGCGCTGGCAATCACCATTGGCAAGTGAACTTTACTTTTATTTCTTCTCGTTTGTTCTTAATTTCTGCATTTTTCAGTCATTTACGTTGCTCACTTTATCAAACTGATACTCAACATTACTAGGTTTATTCCCTAAATAGACATATCGTATAAGCAGTTTATTTCTTAATTTGTTCAAGACTGTGACATCCAGACCAATCATTCCCAGAAAGTAAGTGTCCCAGCACTATCATCAAGTATGCCTTCCACAAACATTTCGGTCGTTTGTCAAAAGTGTAAAACATATTACAAAGGCATCGCGCATTTAAAGCAATGTTATCCTGGTAGCTCTACTCCTGGTCTACACGCCATACACGCCCAAAATCGCCGCCGTAGCGAGTCCTATACTGCTACACAGCTGGTGTCAATGTCGGCTCTACTGGCATTTTGTGGCACATACAGTGTCAACAAAAATCAAATCCCTGATTACATCAGGGTACTTAAACACTTTGGCCACACAATTCAAGGAGAGGACGCATCTGCAGCCTCTCCTTCAACTAGTAATCCAATGCCGAGTACCAGTGCTGGTTTAACTGGGTCTACCAGAAGTGGTACTCGGTATAATTACAAACAAAACACAGTCAGGGCTAATCTTACAAACACTGGCTTATACGATAGGTTCCCTGAAAGTGAGCCGACACTTTCAGGGTTTTATCAATATTTAACCAATATTCTTAAAAAAGCAGGGCGTAATGCTGGTGACACGTGTCGCCGCGTTTCTAAGTTTTTCTATTATATCCAAAAACATGTTTTCCCAAATAGTAATATGGCTTGTATCAACTTTGATATATTTGAGCATGTAGATGAAATTCATTATTTTAACACGGTCCTTTCACAAAATGGGGTATCTGCAGGTGGCATTAAAAATTACATGTCAGCTGTCAAATCCTTTCTCAGCTACTGCCAAACGTACGTTCAAATGTCCCCAAGGGTTTTCGATAATTTGCGTAGGTTTACAAGTGCTACGCATTGTTCATATACAGGTGTCTCTAGCCAGTATAAACGCGAAGAGGTCCGTAAATCTGTTACAGAATTCAGAGATGAAACCAAACAACCGCCGCCCATTTCCGTTGTTCAAAAGGGGTACACCGATCCTGCAACCAGACAAGAGGTGAGGGACATCCTGGACCGGGCCAAGGCAGATCAACTTCCATCTGAGGACGATCAGCGCCTGGTGATGCGGTACTTGTCTTGTGGGATAATTCAACTTGGACATGCCCAAAGACCTTCAGTGCCGTCGTGTATGAAGTTGGCAGATTTCAATAAGGCACGGTGTGTTGCCGGGAGGTACCAACTTTCTTTCATGGACCACAAGACGTCCATGAGCTTCCTGGTCACCCTAAGCTTGTCCAAAGAGGATTACGACATGTTCAGGGATTACCGTCAATATGTACGTGGTGACATGCCTGAAGATGCTCTACCGGACAAATCGCCTTTCTTCAGGAGAGTGGACGGCACTGAAGTGGGGAATATGTGTCTCGAGTTGGCCCGCTATCAGAGGACAAGAGGTTTCCTTAAACCCAACTTCGAAAACGAACGGAGGACATTTACGGCCACGGATGTTCGGAAAGCTTTGGAGACTGAAGTGGCAAGGCAGCATCCCGATGATGCTGCAAAACGTAAGATGGCCAGTGACTATCTTGCACATGGCCAAAAGACTGTCAGTAGGTACTACGCTAAGAAGACTCCCTTACAGGCTGCTAGTGAGTGTGCTTTTGTGCAAGATGTTATCCAACAAGCAGCGGGTACATCAAACGCTGAGGAATCTGCATCGGCGTCAGTTCCAACAGATTCCTCCAGCCAGCTCCAGCCCCAGACCCACCCCCTTGAAGGTAGGGGGAAGGGAAAAGGGAAAAGCAAAGGAAAAGGCAAGCTCATAAAGCCCAAAAGGTGAGAAACAAGTAGATGAAAGTGAAAGTAGACCGGAAAGTTGATAAAGCCAAACCCGTAGGATAGAAGTAGTAGGTTATAGCCTGTAATTCCATAACCTTATGTCAGTTTCGACCCATTAGGTTTATACAGCAGTAGTAAAGGGGTTCGCTGTTCGAACTTGCTGTTGTGGGAATGGTGCAGGAAAAGCTACATGACACTAGACCAGAGAGTAGATCAAACCAAAACCGTAGGATAGAAGTAGTAGGTTATAGCCTGTAATTCCATAACCTAATGTCAGTTTCGACCCATTAGGTTTATACAGCAGTAGTAAAGGGGTTCGCTGTTCGAACTTGCTGTTGTGGGAATGGTGCAGGAGAAGAAAAATGGCACTCTTAAATGAGCAACCTCCACGTGGTGAGTGCTGGTTAACACAAATAGCTCATAATGTATTTGGTTCAGTTATACAATTCTTTATGTATCTAATGTGTTATGTCTTTTTCAGATATATTTTTCTATATCCATTCTGCGCTACATAAGTCAAATTTCAAATGCAATGCAATGTTTCGTTCATGTGGTTTCGCAAAAGTCTATTTCATGATATATTTGGTTCAAACATACAATTCTTTATATATCTAACATACTATATCTTTTTCAGCTATATTTTCTTTCTACCAAAGATGCTAGGCATGTCCGTAGGTGATGCCGCTTGTCCGTTCCGTCGCAACGGCGCCGGTAGCGGAAGTAGACTTTCGTTCTAATTTCGTTATCCCTCATTGGATTTCTAATATCTATGATTCATTTGAAAGGTCTCTTCATGGGGTTTCTGGCGATGCATAACATGCACGTCTGCAATGCTGTGCACAGCTGCAACCGTCTGCATATAGTGCCGCTTTTCTATCCGGCTTGACTTCCGCCGCCGACTCATGTCGACCCCACCAATAACCCCTTATAATATCTCTCTCCTTTCGAAGATCGCTGTCATCTACAGTGCATGTGAAAGCCCATGCAAATGGGCTTCAAGACGATGTAAGACAAGCCCATGTGCACTGGCATGGCAAGCTACATACGTCTGCGTGTCATGCCGCGTGTCCCGTGCGTCGCCAACACCATCAGTGCGTTATTTCTTGGTTAATCATGTGTACATGTCTGATGCGACTTTCAGTATCTTATATTCATTAGAAAGAGCATTTCAATTCGCTTCTGGTGGTGTATGGCATGTGCATGTGCGACGTTGAGCAAAGATGCTAGGCATGTCCGTAGGTAATGCCGCTTGTCCGTTCCGTCGCAACGGCGCCGGTAGCGGAAGTAGACTTTCGTTCTAATTTCGTTATCCCTCATTGGATTTCTAATATCTATGATTCATTTGAAAGGTCTCTTCATGGGGTTTCTGGCGATGCATAACATGCAAGTCTGCAATGCTGTGCACAGCTGCAACCGTCTGCATATAGTGCCGCTTTTCTATCCGGCTTGACTTCCGCCGCCGACTCATGTCGACCCCACCAATAACCCCTTATAATATCTCTCTCCTTTCGAAGATCGCTATCATCTACAGTGCATGTGAAAGCCCATGCAAATGGGCTTCAAGACGATGTAAGACAAGCCCATGTGCACTGGCATGGCAAGCTACATACGTCTGCGTGTCATGCCGCGTGTCCCGTGCGTCGCCAACACCATCAGTGCGTTATTTCTTGGTTAATCATGTGTACATGTCTGATGCGACTTTCAGTATCTTATATTCATTAGAAAGAGCATTTCAATTCGCTTCTGGTGGTGTATGGCATGTGCATGTGCGACGTTGAGCAAAGATGCTAGGCATGTCCGTAGGTAATGCCGCTTGTCCGTTCCGTCGCAACGGCGCCGGTAGCGGAAGTAGACTTTCGTTCTAATTTCGTTATCCCTCATTGGATTTCTAATATCTATGATTCATTTGAAAGGTCTCTTCATGGGGTTTCTGGCGATGCATAACATGCAAGTCTGCAATGCTGTGCACAGCTGCAACCGTCTGCATATAGTGCCGCTTTTCTATCCGGCTTGACTTCCGCCGCCGACTCATGTCGACCCCACCAATAACCCCTTATAATATCTCTCTCCTTTCGAAGATCGCTATCATCTACAGTGCATGTGAAAGCCCATGCAAATGGGCTTCAAGACGATGTAAGACAAGCCCGTGTGCACTGGCATGGCAAGCTACATACGTCTGCGTGTCATGCCGCGTGTCCCGTGCGTCGCCAACACCATCAGTGCGTTATTTCTTGGTTAATCATGTGTACATGTCTGATGCGACTTTCAGTATCTTATATTCATTAGAAAGAGCATTTCAATTCGCTTCTGGTGGTGTATGGCATGTGCATGTGCGACGTTGAGCAAAGATGCTAGGCATGTCCGTAGGTAATGCCGCTTGTCCGTTCCGTCGCAACGGCGCCGGTAGCGGAAGTAGACTTTCGTTCTAATTTCGTTATCCCTCATTGGATTTCTAATATCTATGATTCATTTGAAAGGTCTCTTCATGGGGTTTCTGGCGATGCATAACATGCAAGTCTGCAATGCTGTGCACAGCTGCAACCGTCTGCATATAGTGCCGCTTTTCTATCCGGCTTGACTTCCGCCGCCGACTCATGTCGACCCCACCAATAACCCCTTATAATATCTCTCTCCTTTCGAAGATCGCTATCATCTACAGTGCATGTGAAAGCCCATGCAAATGGGCTTCAAGACGATGTAAGACAAGCCCATGTGCACTGGCATGGCAAGCTACATACGTCTGCGTGTCATGCCGCGTGTCCCGTGCGTCGCCAACACCATCAGTGCGTTATTTCTTGGTTAATCATGTGTACATGTCTGATGCGACTTTCAGTATCTTATATTCATTAGAAAGAGCATTTCAATTCGCTTCTGGTGGTGTATGGCATGTGCATGTGCGACGTTGAGCAAAGATGCTAGGCATGTCCGTAGGTAATGCCGCTTGTCCGTTCCGTCGCAACGGCGCCGGTAGCGGAAGTAGACTTTCGTTCTAATTTCGTTATCCCTCATTGGATTTCTAATATCTATGATTCATTTGAAAGGTCTCTTCATGGGGTTTCTGGCGATGCATAACATGCAAGTCTGCAATGCTGTGCACAGCTGCAACCGTCTGCATATAGTGCCGCTTTTCTATCCGGCTTGACTTCCGCCGCCGACTCATGTCGACCCCACCAATAACCCCTTATAATATCTCTCTCCTTTCGAAGATCGCTATCATCTACAGTGCATGTGAAAGCCCATGCAAATGGGCTTCAAGACGATGTAAGACAAGCCCATGTGCACTGGCATGGCAAGCTACATACGTCTGCGTGTCATGCCGCGTGTCCCGTGCGTCGCCAACACCATCAGTGCGTTATTTCTTGGTTAATCATGTGTACATGTCTGATGCGACTTTCAGTATCTTATATTCATTAGAAAGAGCATTTCAATTCGCTTCTGGTGGTGTATGGCATGTGCATGTGCGACGTTGAGCAAAGATGCTAGGCATGTCCGTAGGTAATGCCGCTTGTCCGTTCCGTCGCAACGGCGCCGGTAGCGGAAGTAGACTTTCGTTCTAATTTCGTTATCCCTCATTGGATTTCTAATATCTATGATTCATTTGAAAGGTCTCTTCATGGGGTTTCTGGCGATGCATAACATGCAAGTCTGCAATGCTGTGCACAGCTGCAACCGTCTGCATATAGTGCCGCTTTTCTATCCGGCTTGACTTCCGCCGCCGACTCATGTCGACCCCACCAATAACCCCTTATAATATCTCTCTCCTTTCGAAGATCGCTATCATCTACAGTGCATGTGAAAGCCCATGCAAATGGGCTTCAAGACGATGTAAGACAAGCCCGTGTGCACTGGCATGGCAAGCTACATACGTCTGCGTGTCATGCCGCGTGTCCCGTGCGTCGCCAACACCATCAGTGCGTTATTTCTTGGTTAATCATGTGTACATGTCTGATGCGACTTTCAGTATCTTATATTCATTAGAAAGAGCATTTCAATTCGCTTCTGGTGGTGTATGGCATGTGCATGTGCGACGTTGAGCAAAGATGCTAGGCATGTCCGTAGGTAATGCCGCTTGTCCGTTCCGTCGCAACGGCGCCGGTAGCGGAAGTAGACTTTCGTTCTAATTTCGTTATCCCTCATTGGATTTCTAATATCTATGATTCATTTGAAAGGTCTCTTCATGGGGTTTCTGGCGATGCATAACATGCAAGTCTGCAATGCTGTGCACAGCTGCAACCGTCTGCATATAGTGCCGCTTTTCTATCCGGCTTGACTTCCGCCGCCGACTCATGTCGACCCCACCAATAACCCCTTATAATATCTCTCTCCTTTCGAAGATCGCTATCATCTACAGTGCATGTGAAAGCCCATGCAAATGGGCTTCAAGACGATGTAAGACAAGCCCATGTGCACTGGCATGGCAAGCTACATACGTCTGCGTGTCATGCCGCGTGTCCCGTGCGTCGCCAACACCATCAGTGCGTTATTTCTTGGTTAATCATGTGTACATGTCTGATGCGACTTTCAGTATCTTATATTCATTAGAAAGAGCATTTCAATTCGCTTCTGGTGGTGTATGGCATGTGCATGTGCGACGTTGAGCAAAGATGCTAGGCATGTCCGTAGGTAATGCCGCTTGTCCGTTCCGTCGCAACGGCGCCGGTAGCGGAAGTAGACTTTCGTTCTAATTTCGTTATCCCTCATTGGATTTCTAATATCTATGATTCATTTGAAAGGTCTCTTCATGGGGTTTCTGGCGATGCATAACATGCAAGTCTGCAATGCTGTGCACAGCTGCAACCGTCTGCATATAGTGCCGCTTTTCTATCCGGCTTGACTTCCGCCGCCGACTCATGTCGACCCCACCAATAACCCCTTATAATATCTCTCTCCTTTCGAAGATCGCTATCATCTACAGTGCATGTGAAAGCCCATGCAAATGGGCTTCAAGACGATGTAAGACAAGCCCATGTGCACTGGCATGGCAAGCTACATACGTCTGCGTGTCATGCCGCGTGTCCCGTGCGTCGCCAACACCATCAGTGCGTTATTTCTTGGTTAATCATGTGTACATGTCTGATGCGACTTTCAGTATCTTATATTCATTAGAAAGAGCATTTCAATTCGCTTCTGGTGGTGTATGGCATGTGCATGTGCGACGTTGAGCAAAGATGCTAGGCATGTCCGTAGGTAATGCCGCTTGTCCGTTCCGTCGCAACGGCGCCGGTAGCGGAAGTAGACTTTCGTTCTAATTTCGTTATCCCTCATTGGATTTCTAATATCTATGATTCATTTGAAAGGTCTCTTCATGGGGTTTCTGGCGATGCATAACATGCAAGTCTGCAATGCTGTGCACAGCTGCAACCGTCTGCATATAGTGCCGCTTTTCTATCCGGCTTGACTTCCGCCGCCGACTCATGTCGACCCCACCAATAACCCCTTATAATATCTCTCTCCTTTCGAAGATCGCTATCATCTACAGTGCATGTGAAAGCCCATGCAAATGGGCTTCAAGACGATGTAAGACAAGCCCATGTGCACTGGCATGGCAAGCTACATACGTCTGCGTGTCATGCCGCGTGTCCCGTGCGTCGCCAACACCATCAGTGCGTTATTTCTTGGTTAATCATGTGTACATGTCTGATGCGACTTTCAGTATCTTATATTCATTAGAAAGAGCATTTCAATTCGCTTCTGGTGGTGTATGGCATGTGCATGTGCGACGTTGAGCAAAGATGCTAGGCATGTCCGTAGGTAATGCCGCTTGTCCGTTCCGTCGCAACGGCGCCGGTAGCGGAAGTAGACTTTCGTTCTAATTTCGTTATCCCTCATTGGATTTCTAATATCTATGATTCATTTGAAAGGTCTCTTCATGGGGTTTCTGGCGATGCATAACATGCAAGTCTGCAATGCTGTGCACAGCTGCAACCGTCTGCATATAGTGCCGCTTTTCTATCCGGCTTGACTTCCGCCGCCGACTCATGTCGACCCCACCAATAACCCCTTATAATATCTCTCTCCTTTCGAAGATCGCTATCATCTACAGTGCATGTGAAAGCCCATGCAAATGGGCTTCAAGACGATGTAAGACAAGCCCGTGTGCACTGGCATGGCAAGCTACATACGTCTGCGTGTCATGCCGCGTGTCCCGTGCGTCGCCAACACCATCAGTGCGTTATTTCTTGGTTAATCATGTGTACATGTCTGATGCGACTTTCAGTATCTTATATTCATTAGAAAGAGCATTTCAATTCGCTTCTGGTGGTGTATGGCATGTGCATGTGCGACGTTGAGCAAAGATGCTAGGCATGTCCGTAGGTAATGCCGCTTGTCCGTTCCGTCGCAACGGCGCCGGTAGCGGAAGTAGACTTTCGTTCTAATTTCGTTATCCCTCATTGGATTTCTAATATCTATGATTCATTTGAAAGGTCTCTTCATGGGGTTTCTGGCGATGCATAACATGCAAGTCTGCAATGCTGTGCACAGCTGCAACCGTCTGCATATAGTGCCGCTTTTCTATCCGGCTTGACTTCCGCCGCCGACTCATGTCGACCCCACCAATAACCCCTTATAATATCTCTCTCCTTTCGAAGATCGCTATCATCTACAGTGCATGTGAAAGCCCATGCAAATGGGCTTCAAGACGATGTAAGACAAGCCCATGTGCACTGGCATGGCAAGCTACATACGTCTGCGTGTCATGCCGCGTGTCCCGTGCGTCGCCAACACCATCAGTGCGTTATTTCTTGGTTAATCATGTGTACATGTCTGATGCGACTTTCAGTATCTTATATTCATTAGAAAGAGCATTTCAATTCGCTTCTGGTGGTGTATGGCATGTGCATGTGCGACGTTGAGCAAAGATGCTAGGCATGTCCGTAGGTAATGCCGCTTGTCCGTTCCGTCGCAACGGCGCCGGTAGCGGAAGTAGACTTTCGTTCTAATTTCGTTATCCCTCATTGGATTTCTAATATCTATGATTCATTTGAAAGGTCTCTTCATGGGGTTTCTGGCGATGCATAACATGCAAGTCTGCAATGCTGTGCACAGCTGCAACCGTCTGCATATAGTGCCGCTTTTCTATCCGGCTTGACTTCCGCCGCCGACTCATGTCGACCCCACCAATAACCCCTTATAATATCTCTCTCCTTTCGAAGATCGCTATCATCTACAGTGCATGTGAAAGCCCATGCAAATGGGCTTCAAGACGATGTAAGACAAGCCCATGTGCACTGGCATGGCAAGCTACATACGTCTGCGTGTCATGCCGCGTGTCCCGTGCGTCGCCAACACCATCAGTGCGTTATTTCTTGGTTAATCATGTGTACATGTCTGATGCGACTTTCAGTATCTTATATTCATTAGAAAGAGCATTTCAATTCGCTTCTGGTGGTGTATGGCATGTGCATGTGCGACGTTGAGCAAAGATGCTAGGCATGTCCGTAGGTAATGCCGCTTGTCCGTTCCGTCGCAACGGCGCCGGTAGCGGAAGTAGACTTTCGTTCTAATTTCGTTATCCCTCATTGGATTTCTAATATCTATGATTCATTTGAAAGGTCTCTTCATGGGGTTTCTGGCGATGCATAACATGCAAGTCTGCAATGCTGTGCACAGCTGCAACCGTCTGCATATAGTGCCGCTTTTCTATCCGGCTTGACTTCCGCCGCCGACTCATGTCGACCCCACCAATAACCCCTTATAATATCTCTCTCCTTTCGAAGATCGCTATCATCTACAGTGCATGTGAAAGCCCATGCAAATGGGCTTCAAGACGATGTAAGACAAGCCCGTGTGCACTGGCATGGCAAGCTACATACGTCTGCGTGTCATGCCGCGTGTCCCGTGCGTCGCCAACACCATCAGTGCGTTATTTCTTGGTTAATCATGTGTACATGTCTGATGCGACTTTCAGTATCTTATATTCATTAGAAAGAGCATTTCAATTCGCTTCTGGTGGTGTATGGCATGTGCATGTGCGACGTTGAGCAAAGATGCTAGGCATGTCCGTAGGTAATGCCGCTTGTCCGTTCCGTCGCAACGGCGCCGGTAGCGGAAGTAGACTTTCGTTCTAATTTCGTTATCCCTCATTGGATTTCTAATATCTATGATTCATTTGAAAGGTCTCTTCATGGGGTTTCTGGCGATGCATAACATGCAAGTCTGCAATGCTGTGCACAGCTGCAACCGTCTGCATATAGTGCCGCTTTTCTATCCGGCTTGACTTCCGCCGCCGACTCATGTCGACCCCACCAATAACCCCTTATAATATCTCTCTCCTTTCGAAGATCGCTATCATCTACAGTGCATGTGAAAGCCCATGCAAATGGGCTTCAAGACGATGTAAGACAAGCCCATGTGCACTGGCATGGCAAGCTACATACGTCTGCGTGTCATGCCGCGTGTCCCGTGCGTCGCCAACACCATCAGTGCGTTATTTCTTGGTTAATCATGTGTACATGTCTGATGCGACTTTCAGTATCTTATATTCATTAGAAAGAGCATTTCAATTCGCTTCTGGTGGTGTATGGCATGTGCATGTGCGACGTTGAGCAAAGATGCTAGGCATGTCCGTAGGTAATGCCGCTTGTCCGTTCCGTCGCAACGGCGCCGGTAGCGGAAGTAGACTTTCGTTCTAATTTCGTTATCCCTCATTGGATTTCTAATATCTATGATTCATTTGAAAGGTCTCTTCATGGGGTTTCTGGCGATGCATAACATGCAAGTCTGCAATGCTGTGCACAGCTGCAACCGTCTGCATATAGTGCCGCTTTTCTATCCGGCTTGACTTCCGCCGCCGACTCATGTCGACCCCACCAATAACCCCTTATAATATCTCTCTCCTTTCGAAGATCGCTATCATCTACAGTGCATGTGAAAGCCCATGCAAATGGGCTTCAAGACGATGTAAGACAAGCCCATGTGCACTGGCATGGCAAGCTACATACGTCTGCGTGTCATGCCGCGTGTCCCGTGCGTCGCCAACACCATCAGTGCGTTATTTCTTGGTTAATCATGTGTACATGTCTGATGCGACTTTCAGTATCTTATATTCATTAGAAAGAGCATTTCAATTCGCTTCTGGTGGTGTATGGCATGTGCATGTGCGACGTTGAGCAAAGATGCTAGGCATGTCCGTAGGTAATGCCGCTTGTCCGTTCCGTCGCAACGGCGCCGGTAGCGGAAGTAGACTTTCGTTCTAATTTCGTTATCCCTCATTGGATTTCTAATATCTATGATTCATTTGAAAGGTCTCTTCATGGGGTTTCTGGCGATGCATAACATGCAAGTCTGCAATGCTGTGCACAGCTGCAACCGTCTGCATATAGTGCCGCTTTTCTATCCGGCTTGACTTCCGCCGCCGACTCATGTCGACCCCACCAATAACCCCTTATAATATCTCTCTCCTTTCGAAGATCGCTATCATCTACAGTGCATGTGAAAGCCCATGCAAATGGGCTTCAAGACGATGTAAGACAAGCCCATGTGCACTGGCATGGCAAGCTACATACGTCTGCGTGTCATGCCGCGTGTCCCGTGCGTCGCCAACACCATCAGTGCGTTATTTCTTGGTTAATCATGTGTACATGTCTGATGCGACTTTCAGTATCTTATATTCATTAGAAAGAGCATTTCAATTCGCTTCTGGTGGTGTATGGCATGTGCATGTGCGACGTTGAGCAAAGATGCTAGGCATGTCCGTAGGTAATGCCGCTTGTCCGTTCCGTCGCAACGGCGCCGGTAGCGGAAGTAGACTTTCGTTCTAATTTCGTTATCCCTCATTGGATTTCTAATATCTATGATTCATTTGAAAGGTCTCTTCATGGGGTTTCTGGCGATGCATAACATGCAAGTCTGCAATGCTGTGCACAGCTGCAACCGTCTGCATATAGTGCCGCTTTTCTATCCGGCTTGACTTCCGCCGCCGACTCATGTCGACCCCACCAATAACCCCTTATAATATCTCTCTCCTTTCGAAGATCGCTATCATCTACAGTGCATGTGAAAGCCCATGCAAATGGGCTTCAAGACGATGTAAGACAAGCCCATGTGCACTGGCATGGCAAGCTACATACGTCTGCGTGTCATGCCGCGTGTCCCGTGCGTCGCCAACACCATCAGTGCGTTATTTCTTGGTTAATCATGTGTACATGTCTGATGCGACTTTCAGTATCTTATATTCATTAGAAAGAGCATTTCAATTCGCTTCTGGTGGTGTATGGCATGTGCATGTGCGACGTTGAGCAAAGATGCTAGGCATGTCCGTAGGTAATGCCGCTTGTCCGTTCCGTCGCAACGGCGCCGGTAGCGGAAGTAGACTTTCGTTCTAATTTCGTTATCCCTCATTGGATTTCTAATATCTATGATTCATTTGAAAGGTCTCTTCATGGGGTTTCTGGCGATGCATAACATGCAAGTCTGCAATGCTGTGCACAGCTGCAACCGTCTGCATATAGTGCCGCTTTTCTATCCGGCTTGACTTCCGCCGCCGACTCATGTCGACCCCACCAATAACCCCTTATAATATCTCTCTCCTTTCGAAGATCGCTATCATCTACAGTGCATGTGAAAGCCCATGCAAATGGGCTTCAAGACGATGTAAGACAAGCCCATGTGCACTGGCATGGCAAGCTACATACGTCTGCGTGTCATGCCGCGTGTCCCGTGCGTCGCCAACACCATCAGTGCGTTATTTCTTGGTTAATCATGTGTACATGTCTGATGCGACTTTCAGTATCTTATATTCATTAGAAAGAGCATTTCAATTCGCTTCTGGTGGTGTATGGCATGTGCATGTGCGACGTTGAGCAAAGATGCTAGGCATGTCCGTAGGTAATGCCGCTTGTCCGTTCCGTCGCAACGGCGCCGGTAGCGGAAGTAGACTTTCGTTCTAATTTCGTTATCCCTCATTGGATTTCTAATATCTATGATTCATTTGAAAGGTCTCTTCATGGGGTTTCTGGCGATGCATAACATGCACGTCTGCAATGCTGTGCACAGCTGCAACCGTCTGCATATAGTGCCGCTTTTCTATCCGGCTTGACTTCCGCCGCCGACTCATGTCGACCCCACCAATAACCCCTTATAATATCTCTCTCCTTTCGAAGATCCCTAACATCTATAGTGCATGTGAAAGCCCATGCAAATGGGCTTCAAGACGATGTACGACAAGCCCATGTGCACTGGCATGGCAAGCTACATACGCCTGCGTGTCATGCCGCGTGTCCCGTGCGTCGCCAACACCATCAGTGCGTTATTTCTTGGTTAATCATGTGTACATGTCTGATGCGACTTTCAGTATCTTATATTCATTAGAAAGAGCATTTCAATTCGCTTCTGGTGGTGTATGGCATGTGCATGTGCGACGTTGAGCAAAGATGCTAGGCATGTCCGTAGGTAATGCCGCTTGTCCGTTCCGTCGCAGCGGCGCCGGTAGCGGAAGTAGACTTTCGTTCTAATTTCGTTATCCCTCATTGGATTTCTAATATCTATGATTCATTTGAAAGGTCTCTTCATGGGGTTTCTGGCGATGTATGACATGCACGTCTGCAATGTTGTGTATAGCTGTCCAGATTTGATGCCGCATGTTAGTTCCGTCGCAAAGGCGCCGGTAGCGGAAGTAGACTTTTGTTCTAATTTCGTTATCCCTCATTGGATTTCTTATATCTATGATTCATTTGAAAGGTCTTTCCATGGGGTTTCTAGCGATGTATAACATGTACGTCTGCAATGTTGTGTATAGCTGTCCGTATGTAATGCCGCATGTTAGTTCCGTCCCAACGGCGCCGTTAGCGGAAGTAGGCTTTCGTCCTAATTTCGTTATCCCTCATTGGATTTCTTATATCTATGATTCATTTGAAAGGCCTTTCCATGGGGTTTCTAGCGATGTATAACATGCACGTCTGCAATGTTGTGTATAGCTGTCCAGATTTGATGCCGCATGTTAGTTCCGTCGCAACGGCGCCGTTAGCGGAAGTAGACTTTCGTTCTAATTTCGTTATCCCTCATTGGATTTCTTATGTCTATGATTCATTTGAAAGGTCTTTCCATGGGGTTTCTAGCGATGTATAACATGTACGTCTGCAATGTTGTGTATAGCTGTCCGTATGTAATGCCGCATGTTAGTTCCGTCCCAACGGCGCCGTTAGCGGAAGTAGGCTTTCGTCCTAATTTCGTTATCCCTCATTGGATTTCTTATATCTATGATTCATTTGAAAGGCCTTTCCATGGGGTTTCTAGCGATGTATAACATGCACGTCTGCAATGTTGTGTATAGCTGTCCAGATTTGATGCCGCATGTTAGTTCCGTCGCAACGGCGCCGTTAGCGGAAGTAGACTTTCGTTCTAATTTCGTTATCCCTCATTGGATTTCTTATGTCTATGATTCATTTGAAAGGTCTTTCCATGGGGTTTCTAGCGATGTATAACATGCACGTCTGCAATGTTGTGTATAGCTGTCCGCATGTACTGCCGCATGCTATTTCCGTGTCAACGGATCGGTAATCGGAAGTTAATTTCGTTGATAATTTTTATATCGTTTTCTCGTTCCTAAATGTCCATAATGCGTATGAATGCCCTTTCAAATCTGCTTCTAACGACGTATCACATGTACATATACAATGGTTTTTGGAGAGGCTACACACGTCCGTATATACCGCCGCTTTTCGCGTCTACGGCCTTTCAATGGCGCATTTGCTCTCGTGTTGCCTTATTGCGTCTTTTTTGCTTCTAACTGCAGCACTCTAGTCTGTAGCATACATTTTTTGGTATCATTAGAAAGCTCTTCTGGTGACGGCAACAATGGTGTAAGCAGATTTCATCTATTCTGAAAATTGTAAAGTATATTGCACAATTTGTTCGAAAAAATAGTCGTTTTTTACTGTACTTTTTAAAAAAATACTATGTAACTTCTTTTCTAAAAGTCAGATGTCAAATTGGATGGTATTGCCAGAAAGCCCATTTAATGGCGGAGGTACATGCAAAATTTCGTTGCTCTATCTTTTCAAATAAAGTAAATCTAAACTTTTTAAAATGTGTACTATCGTCAGGTGAAAGTTTAACTATCCAACGTATTTACGTACTTTTCTACACAAGGGGAACCCGAGCCAGCTTGGCCACTGCTCGGAAAATGCCTACGTTCCCCGGGCACGAACGTAGACGGGACGGGAACGGAACGGCGATGCGGAAATTGCGACGCTGCCCTCTACGTCTGCCCACGGAGGTTGGAAAGTATCAAGGTTGTGCATAGGGGGATAATTCCGACCTCCACCATGATCAAGCACTTGGTTGACGTGGTGGTTAGCGTGAGCAACGGCGCGCGACGTTGTTCATACTATTCATCATTCGTTCTGCCGAAGACGCTCGATCCATAAGCGGCCATGGTGTAGCAAAACGGAAAACTATCGAGTCTTGACAGGGGGCTCAATGGCGAGTTTGCGAGAAGCAGAACGATATGCTGGTGTTGCATAGCAGGCGAGGGGACGATCCCGAGAGGAGAGTCGATGATGGTGAAACGGTAGCTGGCGCAGGCAAACCCGTTCGAGTCTTGATTTGCCCGTGAGCAAGTGTAGACTCTGCTGACTTTTGCCTAGAGATGGGTGATAGTGTCGGAAGCAGAGCGACAGGTTGGTGTTGCATAGCAGGCGAGGGGACGATCCCGAGAGGATAGGCGATGATGGTGACAGGGTAGCTGGCGCAGCGAACCGGTTCGAGTCTTGATTCGCCCGCAAGCAAGTGCATACGCCGGTGATTTTACCTAGAAGCAGGCGATGTCTCAGCCACGAAGCAGGCAAAACACTGGTGTTGCACAGAGGTTGAGGGGGCGACCTCGAGACGAGAGGCGATGATGGTAAAACGGTAGCTGGCGCAGGCAAACCCGTTCGAGTCTTGATTTGCCCGTGAGCAAGTGTAGACTCTGCTGACTTTTACCTAGAGATGGGTGATAGTGTCGGAAGCAGATCGACAGGCTGGTGTTGCATAGCAGGCGAGGGGACGATCCCGAGAGGAGAGTCGATGATGGTGAAACGGTAGCTGGCGCAGGCAAACCCGTTCGAGTCTTGATTTGCCCGTGAGCAAGTGTAGACTCTGCTGACTTTTACCTAGAGATGGGTGATAGTGTCGGAAGCAGATCGACATGCTGGTGTTGCATAGCAGGCGAGGGTCGATCCCGAGAGGAGTGCCGATGATGGTAAAACGGTAGCTGGCGCAGGCAGACCAGTTCGAGTCTTGACAGGAGACTCTAGGTCGATTTGGTGGTAATTGTTCATGATTTGCCGTGTCAAATCTTTGCGATTCCCTAAGGTGTGGCATATGGGAAATGAGCGGTTTATTGCTGTAGTGTCTACAGCTACGTGAGACATCTACTTGATGGGTAGATGCGACGGCATGACATGCCAGACGGACATTGACGTTTTGTTATGCATGTTGATGTAAAGCGTAGTGTGTGTTGTTCACGTGTAGCAGCTCAACTGCCAACAGTACTTGAAGAACCACGACCTCCTTCCTACGTCGACTCAAGTGTGCCTTCACAGCAATCAGACTTTGGAATGAAAGTTGTATCCTTCCAGGTTTCATGATTTGTATGATACATTTGTGTTAACATATTTGAGGTATCTGTCCATTATGTACGGCAATTGTATGGGTATTCAATAATTCGTGAGCTATGGTTATCATGGTGCATGCTAAATTAAAAGAACAACCTAACGCTGTTCCCTTCTAATCCAAACCATTAACCTCCAATCAAAGTAACATAATCAGTGCGTTATTTCTTGGTTAATCATGTGTACATGTCTGATGCGACTTTCAGTATCTTATATTCATTAGAAAGAGCATTTCAATTCGCTTCTGGTGGTGTATGGCATGTGCATGTGCGACGTTGAGCAAAGATGCTAGGCATGTCCGTAGGTAATGCCGCTTGTCCGTTCCGTCGCAACGGCGCCGGTAGCGGAAGTAGACTTTCGTTCTAATTTCGTTATCCCTCATTGGATTTCTAATATCTATGATTCATTTGAAAGGTCTCTTCATGGGGTTTCTGGCGATGCATAACATGCACGTCTGCAATGCTGTGCACAGCTGCAACCGTCTGCATATAGTGCCGCTTTTCTATCCGGCTTGACTTCCGCCGCCGACTCATGTCGACCCCACCAATAACCCCTTATAATATCTCTCTCCTTTCGAAGATCCCTAACATCTATAGTGCATGTGAAAGCCCATGCAAATGGGCTTCAAGACGATGTACGACAAGCCCATGTGCACTGGCATGGCAAGCTACATACGCCTGCGTGTCATGCCGCGTGTCCCGTGCGTCGCCAACACCATCAGTGCGTTATTTCTTGGTTAATCATGTGTACATGTCTGATGCGACTTTCAGTATCTTATATTCATTAGAAAGAGCATTTCAATTCGCTTCTGGTGGTGTATGGCATGTGCATGTGCGACGTTGAGCAAAGATGCTAGGCATGTCCGTAGGTAATGCCGCTTGTCCGTTCCGTCGCAGCGGCGCCGGTAGCGGAAGTAGACTTTCGTTCTAATTTCGTTATCCCTCATTGGATTTCTAATATCTATGATTCATTTGAAAGGTCTCTTCATGGGGTTTCTGGCGATGTATGACATGCACGTCTGCAATGTTGTGTATAGCTGTCCAGATTTGATGCCGCATGTTAGTTCCGTCGCAAAGGCGCCGGTAGCGGAAGTAGACTTTCGTTCTAATTTCGTTATCCCTCATTGGATTTCTTATATCTATGATTCATTTGAAAGGTCTTTCCATGGGGTTTCTAGCGATGTATAACATGTACGTCTGCAATGTTGTGTATAGCTGTCCGTATGTAATGCCGCATGTTAGTTCCGTCCCAACGGCGCCGTTAGCGGAAGTAGGCTTTCGTCCTAATTTCGTTATCCCTCATTGGATTTCTTATATCTATGATTCATTTGAAAGGCCTTTCCATGGGGTTTCTAGCGATGTATAACATGCACGTCTGCAATGTTGTGTATAGCTGTCCAGATTTGATGCCGCATGTTAGTTCCGTCGCAACGGCGCCGTTAGCGGAAGTAGACTTTCGTTCTAATTTCGTTATCCCTCATTGGATTTCTTATGTCTATGATTCATTTGAAAGGTCTTTCCATGGGGTTTCTAGCGATGTATAACATGTACGTCTGCAATGTTGTGTATAGCTGTCCGTATGTAATGCCGCATGTTAGTTCCGTCCCAACGGCGCCGTTAGCGGAAGTAGGCTTTCGTCCTAATTTCGTTATCCCTCATTGGATTTCTTATATCTATGATTCATTTGAAAGGCCTTTCCATGGGGTTTCTAGCGATGTATAACATGCACGTCTGCAATGTTGTGTATAGCTGTCCAGATTTGATGCCGCATGTTAGTTCCGTCGCAACGGCGCCGTTAGCGGAAGTAGACTTTCGTTCTAATTTCGTTATCCCTCATTGGATTTCTTATGTCTATGATTCATTTGAAAGGTCTTTCCATGGGGTTTCTAGCGATGTATAACATGCACGTCTGCAATGTTGTGTATAGCTGTCCGCATGTACTGCCGCATGCTATTTCCGTGTCAACGGATCGGTAATCGGAAGTTAATTTCGTTGATAATTTTTATATCGTTTTCTCGTTCCTAAATGTCCATAATGCGTATGAATGCCCTTTCAAATCTGCTTCTAACGACGTATCACATGTACATATACAATGGTTTTTGGAGAGGCTACACACGTCCGTATATACCGCCGCTTTTCGCGTCTACGGCCTTTCAATGGCGCATTTGCTCTCGTGTTGCCTTATTGCGTCTTTTTTGCTTCTAACTGCAGCACTCTAGTCTGTAGCATACATTTTTTGGTATCATTAGAAAGCTCTTCTGGTGACGGCAACAATGGTGTAAGCAGATTTCATCTATTCTGAAAATTGTAAAGTATATTGCACAATTTGTTCGAAAAAATAGTCGTTTTTTACTGTACTTTTTAAAAAAATACTATGTAACTTCTTTTCTAAAAGTCAGATGTCAAATTGGATGGTATTGCCAGAAAGCCCATTTAATGGCGGAGGTACATGCAAAATTTCGTTGCTCTATCTTTTCAAATAAAGTAAATCTAAACTTTTTAAAATGTGTACTATCGTCAGGTGAAAGTTTAACTATCCAACGTATTTACGTACTTTTCTACACAAGGGGAACCCGAGCCAGCTTGGCCACTGCTCGGAAAATGCCTACGTTCCCCGGGCACGAACGTAGACGGGACGGGAACGGAACGGCGATGCGGAAATTGCGACGCTGCCCTCTACGTCTGCCCACGGAGGTTGGAAAGTATCAAGGTTGTGCATAGGGGGATAATTCCGACCTCCACCATGATCAAGCACTTGGTTGACGTGGTGGTTAGCGTGAGCAACGGCGCGCGACGTTGTTCATACTATTCATCATTCGTTCTGCCGAAGACGCTCGATCCATAAGCGGCCATGGTGTAGCAAAACGGAAAACTATCGAGTCTTGACAGGGGGCTCAATGGCGAGTTTGCGAGAAGCAGAACGATATGCTGGTGTTGCATAGCAGGCGAGGGGACGATCCCGAGAGGAGAGTCGATGATGGTGAAACGGTAGCTGGCGCAGGCAAACCCGTTCGAGTCTTGATTT
>NW_027133991.1:0-25626 GCF_037392515.1 Haliotis asinina
TGGCTGGTGAACATTTTTTGTTCTTAGTCATATATCAAAAGTCACGTGATGCGGCCGCCATATTGGATTGAAGCTGTTGAAAGGAAATTTGCAGATTTTGTGAAGTACGCATTTTCCGCAATCCATAACTCTGAAAGTTTTGCCCGCAGAACATTGAAATTTTGCAGATATAGAATACCTACCTAAAATATGTAGCAAGTGAACGTTTGTTGCGATATCTTGCTTAGTTACGCATATACAGATGTTTACTTTTGTTGTTTATTTTCAACTCAGATGTATTTTCAAAAAATCGCAGCACCATGACTATTACAGCTACGCAGCTAAAATCTTGCAGTGTGCAGTAACTTGATGTGTTGAACATTTTTTGTTCTTTGCTGCATGTCAAAATGTGAATTGTTTGGCCGCCATATTGGATTTCCTCAGATTCTTATGACACTGCATTTGAAACGCTGTAGCTACTAGAGTTTTACACAGAATGACGTGAAAATCGGCATAGTGCATCAGCATGAGATGCTTAACATTTCCTGTTCTTACATGTATATCAAAAGTTGCATCGTTTGGCGGCCATGTGGCTTTGAAAATTGGAGAAATCTAATATGCGTCTAAAACGGCATAAAACAGCATGTAACTCCCTTACTATTGATCCAATCGCTTCCATATTTTGCATGTGGCCTGGTCATGTGAAGGCGAACATTTTTGGGCGGGGGTCAAAATTCGATATCTCTCACCGTCTGGCCGCCATCTTGGATTGAAGTTTTTCGTATATCGGGGTTGCCATAGAAACAAAAGTTGAAATCCGAATGACTTGATTTTTACAACATTGTTACGCACAGTCAAGAGAATGCGGTGTGCAAAATCTCAACTCTGTACGTTGAATAGTTTCCGAGATAATGGAGATACAGTATTTTGACGGACAGACGTACGAACAGACAACGGACAAGTTTGTCAGCAAATCTAACCAGCGCATATGATACAGCGGGTCCGGGCAAAACAGAAACACTAATTCCTTTCAGCCTAGATGCCATAACAATGTCGTCTTAGCTCGCGAAAAAAAGGGCTTTTTCTTGTGTCTAACCAGTTAAATGACCTTGACACGTGACCTTGGTGACCTTGACTAAAAAAATTGTTTGTTTGGCATGCTATCAAATGCAAGTGTCAAAACCCCGAAAAACTCAAAAATAACGATTTTCTTATTAGGGCTTCTTGCCATAAGGCAAAAGACCTATTGTAATTACTGATGTTTTTTAGGGCTTCTTGCCATAAGGCAAAAGACCTATTGTAATTACTGATGTTTTTATTATTATTATTATTATTTATTTTTCCGCCGGATTTTGTTCCAGCGCTACAAAGAGCACCAGTGGACAGAATCGCTTGAAAAAAATCAGGCAGATGCGCACCGAGGTGTAGATATTCCCCATTAAAATCTCTAGGCTGTGGGCCCAATAGCAAAGGGGAGATAAATCAAAATTAATTCGAAATTTTCAATTTGAAATGCAAATATCTCGAAAACTACTGCTGCAATGACTACCAAACTTCTTGAGCAGATGCGCAATCAAAATGTCTACAATTTCGCCTGGACGGGTCGAGTCGCTAAAATGCACCGTTTGGCCGCTATTTGCGATTGAAGTTTTTGCTGCTGTTTTTCAGCCCAATTCTGACTACTTTGCTCCCAAAATCTGCTGCACTACAACTACAACAGCTACCGCTTTCAAACTTGCCATACTTTGTCTCTAGCCACCTCCCTACGCAACGACATCGTCAAATGCGACAATGTGGATTCGATGGCCGCCATATTGGATGCTACTTCGGCTCAAAAGTTGACTACAAAAACGTAAACAGGCTTCTCTCTGAATTTTTTTGCAAGCCATACGTAGCAGATACAACACTTGAAATACATGTTCTGAAGTTGCTTTTGGCTGGTGAACAATTTTTGTTCTTAGTCATATATCAAAAGTCACGTGATGCGGCCGCCATATTGGATTGAAGCTGTTGAAAGGAAATTTGCAGATTTTGTGAAGTACGCATTTTCCGCAATCCATAACTCTGAAAGTTTTGCCAGCAGAACATTGAAATTTTGCAGATACAGAATACCTACCTAAAATATGTCGCAAGTGAAAGTTTGTTGCGATATCTTGCTTAGTTACGCATATGGAGATGTTTACTTTTGTTGTTTATTTTCCACTCAGATGTATTTTCAAAAAATCGCAGCACCATGACTATTACAGCTACGCAGCTAAAATCTTGCAGTGTCCTGTAACTTGATGTGTTGAACATTTTTTCTTCTTTGATGCATGTCAAAATGTGAATTGTTTGGCCGCCATATTGGATTTCCTCAGATTCTTATGACACTACATTTGAAACGCTGTAGCTACTAGAGTTTTACACAGAATGACGTGAAAATCGGCATAGTGCATCAGCATGAGATGCTTCACATTTCGTGTTCTTACATGTATATCAAAAGTTGCATCGTTTGGCGGCCATGTGGCTTTGAAAATGGGAGAAATCTAATATGCGTCTAAAACGGCATAAAACAGCATATAACTCCCTTACTATTGATCCAATCGCTTCCATATTTTGCATGTGGCTTGGTCATGTGAAGGCGAACATTTTTGGGCGGGGGTCAAAATTCGATATCTCTAACCGTTTGGCCGCCATCTTGGATTGAAGTTTTTCGTTTATCGGGGTATCCATAGCAACGAAAGTTGAAATTCGAATGACTTGATTTTTACAGCAATATTACGCACCGTCAAGGGAATGCGGTGTGCAAAATCTCAACTCTGTACGTTGAATAGTTTCCGAGATAATGGATATACAGTATTTTGACGGACAGACGTACGAACAGACAACGCACAGGTTTGTCAGCAAATCTAACCAGCGCATATGATACAGCGGGCCCGGGCAAAGCAGAAACACTAATTCTTTTCAGCCTAGATGCCATAACAATGTCGTCTTAGCTCGCGAAAAAAAGGTCTTTTTCTTGTGTCTAACCAGTTAAATGACCTTGACACGTGACCTTGGTGACCTTGACTAAAAAAATTGTTTGTTTGGCATGCTATCAAATGCAAGTGTCAAAACCCCGAAAAACTCAAAAATAACGATTTTCTTATTAGGGCTTCTTGCCATAAGGCAAAAGACCTATTGTAATTACTGATGTTTTTATTATTATTATTATTATTTATTTTTCCGCCGGATTTTGTTCCAGCGCTACAAAGAGCACCAGTGGACAGAATCGCTTGAAAAAAATCAGGCAGATGCGCACCGAGGTGTAGATATTCCCCATTAAAATCTCTAGGCTGTGGGCCCAATAGCAAAGGGGAGATAAATCAAAATTAATTCGAAATTTTCAATTTGAAATGCAAATATCTCGAAAACTACTGCTGCAATGACTACCAAACTTCTTGAGCAGATGCGCAATCAAAATGTCTACAATTTCGCCTGGACGGGTCGAGTCGCTAAAATGCACCGTTTGGCCGCTATTTGCGATTGAAGTTTTTGCTGCTGTTTTTCAGCCCAATTCTGACTACTTTGCTCCCAAAATCTGCTGCACTACAACTACAACAGCTACCGCTTTCAAACTTGCCATACTTTGTCTCTAGGCACCTCCTTGCGCACTTACATCGTTGTTAAAATGCTTTGTTTTGACGGTGATACACACTGCATTAGCTAAAAAGAAGACAAAACGTTTGAGACGTGCCCCCTAATGAAAGGAAAGAGTGCGAAGCAAATTTGCTAATATTTCTGCTTAGACCGCTTTAAATATCTACCGAAAGTGCTTGCCTCTGTGTACACATCACCATAAACAATACTAGCCATCAAAATCCCCAAGTTTCGGCTTATTAAGGAAATAGGCACTTCTTTTTATCACCGACGGCCCATGAATACGCGCCGGAGTGTGCCAAAAGGTGCTCCTACATTTTCAAGTCATTTCACTTGCAAAGGGCACGAGAATCTGAAGGAAAACGTGTGGAGGATTGCGAGCGTCTGGGAATACACACCATCATTGACTGCAGTTTTTATGTTCAACGGTTCTGTACAAAGCTGGCGATATGTTGATGTCCTGTGTGTATAAATATCACGTCGCTTTGTGTATGTCAAAAGCACTACCGCGTACCCGATAAATTTTAGCTGAACTTCAAATGAAATGAGTTGTTTAGAGAAACTCCTCTTATAGACTTACATACATATGAGACAACAAAGACAAAATGCGAAACCACGGACGGCTTTTTGGTGTGTTGTGTACGTTATGCGCCCATTTATACGTAGAAAATTCATCATCAAGCAAAAACCGAAGTGTATATGTCAATATCCCTTCTGTTTTAGACGTGGGGCTCCCAATGAGTCTCCACGCCTAAACAGCAATGATATTTACCGATACACCGAGGAAACCATGAATGTAACTTACTTACACTAAATTTTCAGTAGAGTTGTCATATTCTTTCTACCGGTATATTATAAATAATTTAACATGCATTTGAATGCATTTCAAGATCATGACTAGTAAAAAATTCATTTCCGTGCATCTCTCTCCTTTTCACCCTCATTATCTCTGATTGAGCATGTAATGCACGTAAAATTCATTCTAAGGCGGGAGGTGGCAAATCGGAAGCGTCTCGCCAAGCACCGGTGCAATTGGCTGATTTGCAACTGGTGGTGTCATTTAAAGTAATTAATCACAAATGGCATTATCTTCACTCTGAGTTCCAGTCCATGGTTTAATTATGAAATTTAAGTATGAAATTTCCTATTAGAATTATGATATATAAGCGTTTATGAAACTTTTGACACAACTTAACTTACGAAGATGCGCTTTTAAGTTGCGAATCTAAACTACAATTATTTTCCACTTCAAAGAACATCAGATGTAGACAAAAATTCCATGTGTCTCGCAAAAGATTACATGTTTTTGAAAATTCTCACTTTCTACAACCCAGTGGCTGGTTTAAGATTGTATTAAAGGTGCATAAAATATATGCATGTCATGTATGTACTTTGATTGTTTAATTATATGAATCGTGTCAGAAGTAAGATCACATTTTTTACAGGTCCCATAGATTTTTCACTTATCCTTTTGAAAATGGCAAAAATAAAATGTTGCGCCAGGTTGACGTGCTAGAAGGCGCTGAAATCAGCAAATTAACTAGGTCTGGCGGTACTTCTCCAACCAAATCTTACCTTGTTTGGTCTGACGTTGTTACCTCTTAATGCATAGAATTTTTAGTGTAACATGGAATAGCATATACGCATTCATTCTGGAAATTCCTCATCTATGAAACAATAAACCGAGATATAAGTGGAACTGCGGTATTTTGCCTTCGGTTCCATATACATGTCTTGATTTGATAGTTATGGTTTCTTGTTTTTTTCTCTTTTGATGCTATTTTACAAGTAGCACCTGTTTCAAAGCTAATAAGAATTGAAAGCAACAACCATTATGTTTGTTTCTTTGATATCCTAATACGGGTAGCATCTGTATTTAAAGACAATATGAATTCAGATTAAAAGAATGACACATTTTTCATTACTGACAGTAGCTTGTATCTATATTATCTGTAGCCGTGACTACTATAGGAAGTACGTCACAGATGCAAATGGCTGTATTGCACAACATCCAAGAAGCCCTCATCGCTGCTCGCAGCTATATTATTATTATTATTATTATTTATTTTTCCGCCGGATTTTGTTCCAGCCCTACAAAGAGCACCAGTGGACAGAATCGCTTGAAAAAAATCAGGCAGATGCGCACCGAGGTGTAGATATTCCCCATTAAAATCTCTAGACTGTGGGCCCAATAGCAAAGGGGAGATAAATCAAAATTAATTCGAAATTTTCAATTTGAAATGCAAATATCGCGAAAACTACTGCTGCAATGACTACCAAACTTCTTGAGCAGATGCGCAATCAAAATGGCTACAATTTCGCCTGGACGGGTCGAGTCGCTAAAATGCACCGTTTGGCCGCTATTTGCGATTGAAGTTTTTGCTGCTGTTTTTCAGCCCAATTCTGACTACTTTGCTCCCAAAATCTGCTGCACTACAACTACAACAGCTACCGCTTTCAAACTTGCCATACTTTGTCTCTAGGCACCTCCCTACGCAACGACATCGTCAAATGTGATTATGTGTATTTGATGGCCGCCATATTGGATGCTACTTCGGGGCAAAAGTTGTCTTCAAAAACGTATACAGGCTTCTCTGTGATTTTTTTTGCAAGCCAACCTTAGCAGCTACAACGCTAGAAATACATGTTCTGAAGTTGCCTTTGGCTGGTGAACATTTTTTGTTCTTAGTCATATATCAAAAGTCACGTGATGCGGCCGCCATATTGGATTGAAGCTGTTGAAAGGAAATTTGCAGATTTTGTGAAGTACGCATTTTCCGCAATCCATAACTCTGAAAGTTTTGCCCGCAGAACATTGAAATTTTGCAGATATAGAATACCTACCTAAAATATGTAGCAAGTGAACGTTTGTTGCGATATCTTGCTTAGTTACGCATATACAGATGTTTACTTTTGTTGTTTATTTTCAACTCAGATGTATTTTCAAAAAATCGCAGCACCATGACTATTACAGCTACGCAGCTAAAATCTTGCAGTGTGCAGTAACTTGATGTGTTGAACATTTTTTGTTCTTTGCTGCATGTCAAAATGTGAATTGTTTGGCCGCCATATTGGATTTCCTCAGATTCTTATGACACTGCATTTGAAACGCTGTAGCTACTAGAGTTTTACACAGAATGACGTGAAAATCGGCATAGTGCATCAGCATGAGATGCTTAACATTTCCTGTTCTTACATGTATATCAAAAGTTGCATCGTTTGGCGGCCATGTGGCTTTGAAAATTGGAGAAATCTAATATGCGTCTAAAACGGCATAAAACAGCATGTAACTCCCTTACTATTGATCCAATCGCTTCCATATTTTGCATGTGGCCTGGTCATGTGAAGGCGAACATTTTTGGGCGGGGGTCAAAATTCGATATCTCTCACCGTCTGGCCGCCATCTTGGATTGAAGTTTTTCGTATATCGGGGTTGCCATAGAAACAAAAGTTGAAATCCGAATGACTTGATTTTTACAACATTGTTACGCACAGTCAAGAGAATGCGGTGTGCAAAATCTCAACTCTGTACGTTGAATAGTTTCCGAGATAATGGAGATACAGTATTTTGACGGACAGACGTACGAACAGACAACGGACAAGTTTGTCAGCAAATCTAACCAGCGCATATGATACAGCGGGTCCGGGCAAAACAGAAACACTAATTCCTTTCAGCCTAGATGCCATAACAATGTCGTCTTAGCTCGCGAAAAAAAGGGCTTTTTCTTGTGTCTAACCAGTTAAATGACCTTGACACGTGACCTTGGTGACCTTGACTAAAAAAATTGTTTGTTTGGCATGCTATCAAATGCAAGTGTCAAAACCCCGAAAAACTCAAAAATAACGATTTTCTTATTAGGGCTTCTTGCCATAAGGCAAAAGACCTATTGTAATTACTGATGTTTTTATTATTATTATTATTATTTATTTTTCCGCCGGATTTTGTTCCAGCCCTACAAAGAGCACCAGTGGACAGAATCGCTTGAAAAAAATCAGGCAGATGCGCACCGAGGTGTAGATATTCCCCATTAAAATCTCTAGACTGTGGGCCCAATAGCAAAGGGGAGATAAATCAAAATTAATTCGAAATTTTCAATTTGAAATGCAAATATCGCGAAAACTACTGCTGCAATGACTACCAAACTTCTTGAGCAGATGCGCAATCAAAATGGCTACAATTTCGCCTGGACGGGTCGAGTCGCTAAAATGCACCGTTTGGCCGCTATTTGCGATTGAAGTTTTTGCTGCTGTTTTTCAGCCCAATTCTGACTACTTTGCTCCCAAAATCTGCTGCACTACAACTACAACAGCTACCGCTTTCAAACTTGCCATACTTTGTCTCTAGGCACCTCCCTACGCAACGACATCGTCAAATGTGATTATGTGTATTTGATGGCCGCCATATTGGATGCTACTTCGGGGCAAAAGTTGTCTTCAAAAACGTATACAGGCTTCTCTGTGATTTTTTTTGCAAGCCAACCTTAGCAGCTACAACGCTAGAAATACATGTTCTGAAGTTGCCTTTGGCTGGTGAACATTTTTTGTTCTTAGTCATATATCAAAAGTCACGTGATGCGGCCGCCATATTGGATTGAAGCTGTTGAAAGGAAATTTGCAGATTTTGTGAAGTACGCATTTTCCGCAATCCATAACTCTGAAAGTTTTGCCCGCAGAACATTGAAATTTTGCAGATATAGAATACCTACCTAAAATATGTAGCAAGTGAACGTTTGTTGCGATATCTTGCTTAGTTACGCATATACAGATGTTTACTTTTGTTGTTTATTTTCAACTCAGATGTATTTTCAAAAAATCGCAGCACCATGACTATTACAGCTACGCAGCTAAAATCTTGCAGTGTGCAGTAACTTGATGTGTTGAACATTTTTTGTTCTTTGCTGCATGTCAAAATGTGAATTGTTTGGCCGCCATATTGGATTTCCTCAGATTCTTATGACACTGCATTTGAAACGCTGTAGCTACTAGAGTTTTACACAGAATGACGTGAAAATCGGCATAGTGCATCAGCATGAGATGCTTAACATTTCCTGTTCTTACATGTATATCAAAAGTTGCATCGTTTGGCGGCCATGTGGCTTTGAAAATTGGAGAAATCTAATATGCGTCTAAAACGGCATAAAACAGCATGTAACTCCCTTACTATTGATCCAATCGCTTCCATATTTTGCATGTGGCCTGGTCATGTGAAGGCGAACATTTTTGGGCGGGGGTCAAAATTCGATATCTCTCACCGTCTGGCCGCCATCTTGGATTGAAGTTTTTCGTATATCGGGGTTGCCATAGAAACAAAAGTTGAAATCCGAATGACTTGATTTTTACAACATTGTTACGCACAGTCAAGAGAATGCGGTGTGCAAAATCTCAACTCTGTACGTTGAATAGTTTCCGAGATAATGGAGATACAGTATTTTGACGGACAGACGTACGAACAGACAACGGACAAGTTTGTCAGCAAATCTAACCAGCGCATATGATACAGCGGGTCCGGGCAAAACAGAAACACTAATTCCTTTCAGCCTAGATGCCATAACAATGTCGTCTTAGCTCGCGAAAAAAAGGGCTTTTTCTTGTGTCTAACCAGTTAAATGACCTTGACACGTGACCTTGGTGACCTTGACTAAAAAAATTGTTTGTTTGGCATGCTATCAAATGCAAGTGTCAAAACCCCGAAAAACTCAAAAATAACGATTTTCTTATTAGGGCTTCTTGCCATAAGGCAAAAGACCTATTGTAATTACTGATGTTTTTATTATTATTATTATTATTTATTTTTCCGCCGGATTTTGTTCCAGCCCTACAAAGAGCACCAGTGGACAGAATCGCTTGAAAAAAATCAGGCAGATGCGCACCGAGGTGTAGATATTCCCCATTAAAATCTCTAGACTGTGGGCCCAATAGCAAAGGGGAGATAAATCAAAATTAATTCGAAATTTTCAATTTGAAATGCAAATATCGCGAAAACTACTGCTGCAATGACTACCAAACTTCTTGAGCAGATGCGCAATCAAAATGGCTACAATTTCGCCTGGACGGGTCGAGTCGCTAAAATGCACCGTTTGGCCGCTATTTGCGATTGAAGTTTTTGCTGCTGTTTTTCAGCCCAATTCTGACTACTTTGCTCCCAAAATCTGCTGCACTACAACTACAACAGCTACCGCTTTCAAACTTGCCATACTTTGTCTCTAGGCACCTCCCTACGCAACGACATCGTCAAATGTGATTATGTGTATTTGATGGCCGCCATATTGGATGCTACTTCGGGGCAAAAGTTGTCTTCAAAAACGTATACAGGCTTCTCTGTGATTTTTTTTGCAAGCCAACCTTAGCAGCTACAACGCTAGAAATACATGTTCTGAAGTTGCCTTTGGCTGGTGAACATTTTTTGTTCTTAGTCATATATCAAAAGTCACGTGATGCGGCCGCCATATTGGATTGAAGCTGTTGAAAGGAAATTTGCAGATTTTGTGAAGTACGCATTTTCCGCAATCCATAACTCTGAAAGTTTTGCCCGCAGAACATTGAAATTTTGCAGATATAGAATACCTACCTAAAATATGTAGCAAGTGAACGTTTGTTGCGATATCTTGCTTAGTTACGCATATACAGATGTTTACTTTTGTTGTTTATTTTCAACTCAGATGTATTTTCAAAAAATCGCAGCACCATGACTATTACAGCTACGCAGCTAAAATCTTGCAGTGTGCAGTAACTTGATGTGTTGAACATTTTTTGTTCTTTGCTGCATGTCAAAATGTGAATTGTTTGGCCGCCATATTGGATTTCCTCAGATTCTTATGACACTGCATTTGAAACGCTGTAGCTACTAGAGTTTTACACAGAATGACGTGAAAATCGGCATAGTGCATCAGCATGAGATGCTTAACATTTCCTGTTCTTACATGTATATCAAAAGTTGCATCGTTTGGCGGCCATGTGGCTTTGAAAATTGGAGAAATCTAATATGCGTCTAAAACGGCATAAAACAGCATGTAACTCCCTTACTATTGATCCAATCGCTTCCATATTTTGCATGTGGCCTGGTCATGTGAAGGCGAACATTTTTGGGCGGGGGTCAAAATTCGATATCTCTCACCGTCTGGCCGCCATCTTGGATTGAAGTTTTTCGTATATCGGGGTTGCCATAGAAACAAAAGTTGAAATCCGAATGACTTGATTTTTACAACATTGTTACGCACAGTCAAGAGAATGCGGTGTGCAAAATCTCAACTCTGTACGTTGAATAGTTTCCGAGATAATGGAGATACAGTATTTTGACGGACAGACGTACGAACAGACAACGGACAAGTTTGTCAGCAAATCTAACCAGCGCATATGATACAGCGGGTCCGGGCAAAACAGAAACACTAATTCCTTTCAGCCTAGATGCCATAACAATGTCGTCTTAGCTCGCGAAAAAAAGGGCTTTTTCTTGTGTCTAACCAGTTAAATGACCTTGACACGTGACCTTGGTGACCTTGACTAAAAAAATTGTTTGTTTGGCATGCTATCAAATGCAAGTGTCAAAACCCCGAAAAACTCAAAAATAACGATTTTCTTATTAGGGCTTCTTGCCATAAGGCAAAAGACCTATTGTAATTACTGATGTTTTTATTATTATTATTATTATTTATTTTTCCGCCGGATTTTGTTCCAGCCCTACAAAGAGCACCAGTGGACAGAATCGCTTGAAAAAAATCAGGCAGATGCGCACCGAGGTGTAGATATTCCCCATTAAAATCTCTAGACTGTGGGCCCAATAGCAAAGGGGAGATAAATCAAAATTAATTCGAAATTTTCAATTTGAAATGCAAATATCGCGAAAACTACTGCTGCAATGACTACCAAACTTCTTGAGCAGATGCGCAATCAAAATGGCTACAATTTCGCCTGGACGGGTCGAGTCGCTAAAATGCACCGTTTGGCCGCTATTTGCGATTGAAGTTTTTGCTGCTGTTTTTCAGCCCAATTCTGACTACTTTGCTCCCAAAATCTGCTGCACTACAACTACAACAGCTACCGCTTTCAAACTTGCCATACTTTGTCTCTAGGCACCTCCCTACGCAACGACATCGTCAAATGTGATTATGTGTATTTGATGGCCGCCATATTGGATGCTACTTCGGGGCAAAAGTTGTCTTCAAAAACGTATACAGGCTTCTCTGTGATTTTTTTTGCAAGCCAACCTTAGCAGCTACAACGCTAGAAATACATGTTCTGAAGTTGCCTTTGGCTGGTGAACATTTTTTGTTCTTAGTCATATATCAAAAGTCACGTGATGCGGCCGCCATATTGGATTGAAGCTGTTGAAAGGAAATTTGCAGATTTTGTGAAGTACGCATTTTCCGCAATCCATAACTCTGAAAGTTTTGCCCGCAGAACATTGAAATTTTGCAGATATAGAATACCTACCTAAAATATGTAGCAAGTGAACGTTTGTTGCGATATCTTGCTTAGTTACGCATATACAGATGTTTACTTTTGTTGTTTATTTTCAACTCAGATGTATTTTCAAAAAATCGCAGCACCATGACTATTACAGCTACGCAGCTAAAATCTTGCAGTGTGCAGTAACTTGATGTGTTGAACATTTTTTGTTCTTTGCTGCATGTCAAAATGTGAATTGTTTGGCCGCCATATTGGATTTCCTCAGATTCTTATGACACTGCATTTGAAACGCTGTAGCTACTAGAGTTTTACACAGAATGACGTGAAAATCGGCATAGTGCATCAGCATGAGATGCTTAACATTTCCTGTTCTTACATGTATATCAAAAGTTGCATCGTTTGGCGGCCATGTGGCTTTGAAAATTGGAGAAATCTAATATGCGTCTAAAACGGCATAAAACAGCATGTAACTCCCTTACTATTGATCCAATCGCTTCCATATTTTGCATGTGGCCTGGTCATGTGAAGGCGAACATTTTTGGGCGGGGGTCAAAATTCGATATCTCTCACCGTCTGGCCGCCATCTTGGATTGAAGTTTTTCGTATATCGGGGTTGCCATAGAAACAAAAGTTGAAATCCGAATGACTTGATTTTTACAACATTGTTACGCACAGTCAAGAGAATGCGGTGTGCAAAATCTCAACTCTGTACGTTGAATAGTTTCCGAGATAATGGAGATACAGTATTTTGACGGACAGACGTACGAACAGACAACGGACAAGTTTGTCAGCAAATCTAACCAGCGCATATGATACAGCGGGTCCGGGCAAAACAGAAACACTAATTCCTTTCAGCCTAGATGCCATAACAATGTCGTCTTAGCTCGCGAAAAAAAGGGCTTTTTCTTGTGTCTAACCAGTTAAATGACCTTGACACGTGACCTTGGTGACCTTGACTAAAAAAATTGTTTGTTTGGCATGCTATCAAATGCAAGTGTCAAAACCCCGAAAAACTCAAAAATAACGATTTTCTTATTAGGGCTTCTTGCCATAAGGCAAAAGACCTATTGTAATTACTGATGTTTTTATTATTATTATTATTATTTATTTTTCCGCCGGATTTTGTTCCAGCCCTACAAAGAGCACCAGTGGACAGAATCGCTTGAAAAAAATCAGGCAGATGCGCACCGAGGTGTAGATATTCCCCATTAAAATCTCTAGACTGTGGGCCCAATAGCAAAGGGGAGATAAATCAAAATTAATTCGAAATTTTCAATTTGAAATGCAAATATCGCGAAAACTACTGCTGCAATGACTACCAAACTTCTTGAGCAGATGCGCAATCAAAATGGCTACAATTTCGCCTGGACGGGTCGAGTCGCTAAAATGCACCGTTTGGCCGCTATTTGCGATTGAAGTTTTTGCTGCTGTTTTTCAGCCCAATTCTGACTACTTTGCTCCCAAAATCTGCTGCACTACAACTACAACAGCTACCGCTTTCAAACTTGCCATACTTTGTCTCTAGGCACCTCCCTACGCAACGACATCGTCAAATGTGATTATGTGTATTTGATGGCCGCCATATTGGATGCTACTTCGGGGCAAAAGTTGTCTTCAAAAACGTATACAGGCTTCTCTGTGATTTTTTTTGCAAGCCAACCTTAGCAGCTACAACGCTAGAAATACATGTTCTGAAGTTGCCTTTGGCTGGTGAACATTTTTTGTTCTTAGTCATATATCAAAAGTCACGTGATGCGGCCGCCATATTGGATTGAAGCTGTTGAAAGGAAATTTGCAGATTTTGTGAAGTACGCATTTTCCGCAATCCATAACTCTGAAAGTTTTGCCCGCAGAACATTGAAATTTTGCAGATATAGAATACCTACCTAAAATATGTAGCAAGTGAACGTTTGTTGCGATATCTTGCTTAGTTACGCATATACAGATGTTTACTTTTGTTGTTTATTTTCAACTCAGATGTATTTTCAAAAAATCGCAGCACCATGACTATTACAGCTACGCAGCTAAAATCTTGCAGTGTGCAGTAACTTGATGTGTTGAACATTTTTTGTTCTTTGCTGCATGTCAAAATGTGAATTGTTTGGCCGCCATATTGGATTTCCTCAGATTCTTATGACACTGCATTTGAAACGCTGTAGCTACTAGAGTTTTACACAGAATGACGTGAAAATCGGCATAGTGCATCAGCATGAGATGCTTAACATTTCCTGTTCTTACATGTATATCAAAAGTTGCATCGTTTGGCGGCCATGTGGCTTTGAAAATTGGAGAAATCTAATATGCGTCTAAAACGGCATAAAACAGCATGTAACTCCCTTACTATTGATCCAATCGCTTCCATATTTTGCATGTGGCCTGGTCATGTGAAGGCGAACATTTTTGGGCGGGGGTCAAAATTCGATATCTCTCACCGTCTGGCCGCCATCTTGGATTGAAGTTTTTCGTATATCGGGGTTGCCATAGAAACAAAAGTTGAAATCCGAATGACTTGATTTTTACAACATTGTTACGCACAGTCAAGAGAATGCGGTGTGCAAAATCTCAACTCTGTACGTTGAATAGTTTCCGAGATAATGGAGATACAGTATTTTGACGGACAGACGTACGAACAGACAACGGACAAGTTTGTCAGCAAATCTAACCAGCGCATATGATACAGCGGGTCCGGGCAAAACAGAAACACTAATTCCTTTCAGCCTAGATGCCATAACAATGTCGTCTTAGCTCGCGAAAAAAAGGGCTTTTTCTTGTGTCTAACCAGTTAAATGACCTTGACACGTGACCTTGGTGACCTTGACTAAAAAAATTGTTTGTTTGGCATGCTATCAAATGCAAGTGTCAAAACCCCGAAAAACTCAAAAATAACGATTTTCTTATTAGGGCTTCTTGCCATAAGGCAAAAGACCTATTGTAATTACTGATGTTTTTATTATTATTATTATTATTTATTTTTCCGCCGGATTTTGTTCCAGCCCTACAAAGAGCACCAGTGGACAGAATCGCTTGAAAAAAATCAGGCAGATGCGCACCGAGGTGTAGATATTCCCCATTAAAATCTCTAGACTGTGGGCCCAATAGCAAAGGGGAGATAAATCAAAATTAATTCGAAATTTTCAATTTGAAATGCAAATATCGCGAAAACTACTGCTGCAATGACTACCAAACTTCTTGAGCAGATGCGCAATCAAAATGGCTACAATTTCGCCTGGACGGGTCGAGTCGCTAAAATGCACCGTTTGGCCGCTATTTGCGATTGAAGTTTTTGCTGCTGTTTTTCAGCCCAATTCTGACTACTTTGCTCCCAAAATCTGCTGCACTACAACTACAACAGCTACCGCTTTCAAACTTGCCATACTTTGTCTCTAGGCACCTCCCTACGCAACGACATCGTCAAATGTGATTATGTGTATTTGATGGCCGCCATATTGGATGCTACTTCGGGGCAAAAGTTGTCTTCAAAAACGTATACAGGCTTCTCTGTGATTTTTTTTGCAAGCCAACCTTAGCAGCTACAACGCTAGAAATACATGTTCTGAAGTTGCCTTTGGCTGGTGAACATTTTTTGTTCTTAGTCATATATCAAAAGTCACGTGATGCGGCCGCCATATTGGATTGAAGCTGTTGAAAGGAAATTTGCAGATTTTGTGAAGTACGCATTTTCCGCAATCCATAACTCTGAAAGTTTTGCCCGCAGAACATTGAAATTTTGCAGATATAGAATACCTACCTAAAATATGTAGCAAGTGAACGTTTGTTGCGATATCTTGCTTAGTTACGCATATACAGATGTTTACTTTTGTTGTTTATTTTCAACTCAGATGTATTTTCAAAAAATCGCAGCACCATGACTATTACAGCTACGCAGCTAAAATCTTGCAGTGTGCAGTAACTTGATGTGTTGAACATTTTTTGTTCTTTGCTGCATGTCAAAATGTGAATTGTTTGGCCGCCATATTGGATTTCCTCAGATTCTTATGACACTGCATTTGAAACGCTGTAGCTACTAGAGTTTTACACAGAATGACGTGAAAATCGGCATAGTGCATCAGCATGAGATGCTTAACATTTCCTGTTCTTACATGTATATCAAAAGTTGCATCGTTTGGCGGCCATGTGGCTTTGAAAATTGGAGAAATCTAATATGCGTCTAAAACGGCATAAAACAGCATGTAACTCCCTTACTATTGATCCAATCGCTTCCATATTTTGCATGTGGCCTGGTCATGTGAAGGCGAACATTTTTGGGCGGGGGTCAAAATTCGATATCTCTCACCGTCTGGCCGCCATCTTGGATTGAAGTTTTTCGTATATCGGGGTTGCCATAGAAACAAAAGTTGAAATCCGAATGACTTGATTTTTACAACATTGTTACGCACAGTCAAGAGAATGCGGTGTGCAAAATCTCAACTCTGTACGTTGAATAGTTTCCGAGATAATGGAGATACAGTATTTTGACGGACAGACGTACGAACAGACAACGGACAAGTTTGTCAGCAAATCTAACCAGCGCATATGATACAGCGGGTCCGGGCAAAACAGAAACACTAATTCCTTTCAGCCTAGATGCCATAACAATGTCGTCTTAGCTCGCGAAAAAAAGGGCTTTTTCTTGTGTCTAACCAGTTAAATGACCTTGACACGTGACCTTGGTGACCTTGACTAAAAAAATTGTTTGTTTGGCATGCTATCAAATGCAAGTGTCAAAACCCCGAAAAACTCAAAAATAACGATTTTCTTATTAGGGCTTCTTGCCATAAGGCAAAAGACCTATTGTAATTACTGATGTTTTTATTATTATTATTATTATTTATTTTTCCGCCGGATTTTGTTCCAGCCCTACAAAGAGCACCAGTGGACAGAATCGCTTGAAAAAAATCAGGCAGATGCGCACCGAGGTGTAGATATTCCCCATTAAAATCTCTAGACTGTGGGCCCAATAGCAAAGGGGAGATAAATCAAAATTAATTCGAAATTTTCAATTTGAAATGCAAATATCGCGAAAACTACTGCTGCAATGACTACCAAACTTCTTGAGCAGATGCGCAATCAAAATGGCTACAATTTCGCCTGGACGGGTCGAGTCGCTAAAATGCACCGTTTGGCCGCTATTTGCGATTGAAGTTTTTGCTGCTGTTTTTCAGCCCAATTCTGACTACTTTGCTCCCAAAATCTGCTGCACTACAACTACAACAGCTACCGCTTTCAAACTTGCCATACTTTGTCTCTAGGCACCTCCCTACGCAACGACATCGTCAAATGTGATTATGTGTATTTGATGGCCGCCATATTGGATGCTACTTCGGGGCAAAAGTTGTCTTCAAAAACGTATACAGGCTTCTCTGTGATTTTTTTTGCAAGCCAACCTTAGCAGCTACAACGCTAGAAATACATGTTCTGAAGTTGCCTTTGGCTGGTGAACATTTTTTGTTCTTAGTCATATATCAAAAGTCACGTGATGCGGCCGCCATATTGGATTGAAGCTGTTGAAAGGAAATTTGCAGATTTTGTGAAGTACGCATTTTCCGCAATCCATAACTCTGAAAGTTTTGCCCGCAGAACATTGAAATTTTGCAGATATAGAATACCTACCTAAAATATGTAGCAAGTGAACGTTTGTTGCGATATCTTGCTTAGTTACGCATATACAGATGTTTACTTTTGTTGTTTATTTTCAACTCAGATGTATTTTCAAAAAATCGCAGCACCATGACTATTACAGCTACGCAGCTAAAATCTTGCAGTGTGCAGTAACTTGATGTGTTGAACATTTTTTGTTCTTTGCTGCATGTCAAAATGTGAATTGTTTGGCCGCCATATTGGATTTCCTCAGATTCTTATGACACTGCATTTGAAACGCTGTAGCTACTAGAGTTTTACACAGAATGACGTGAAAATCGGCATAGTGCATCAGCATGAGATGCTTAACATTTCCTGTTCTTACATGTATATCAAAAGTTGCATCGTTTGGCGGCCATGTGGCTTTGAAAATTGGAGAAATCTAATATGCGTCTAAAACGGCATAAAACAGCATGTAACTCCCTTACTATTGATCCAATCGCTTCCATATTTTGCATGTGGCCTGGTCATGTGAAGGCGAACATTTTTGGGCGGGGGTCAAAATTCGATATCTCTCACCGTCTGGCCGCCATCTTGGATTGAAGTTTTTCGTATATCGGGGTTGCCATAGAAACAAAAGTTGAAATCCGAATGACTTGATTTTTACAACATTGTTACGCACAGTCAAGAGAATGCGGTGTGCAAAATCTCAACTCTGTACGTTGAATAGTTTCCGAGATAATGGAGATACAGTATTTTGACGGACAGACGTACGAACAGACAACGGACAAGTTTGTCAGCAAATCTAACCAGCGCATATGATACAGCGGGTCCGGGCAAAACAGAAACACTAATTCCTTTCAGCCTAGATGCCATAACAATGTCGTCTTAGCTCGCGAAAAAAAGGGCTTTTTCTTGTGTCTAACCAGTTAAATGACCTTGACACGTGACCTTGGTGACCTTGACTAAAAAAATTGTTTGTTTGGCATGCTATCAAATGCAAGTGTCAAAACCCCGAAAAACTCAAAAATAACGATTTTCTTATTAGGGCTTCTTGCCATAAGGCAAAAGACCTATTGTAATTACTGATGTTTTTATTATTATTATTATTATTTATTTTTCCGCCGGATTTTGTTCCAGCCCTACAAAGAGCACCAGTGGACAGAATCGCTTGAAAAAAATCAGGCAGATGCGCACCGAGGTGTAGATATTCCCCATTAAAATCTCTAGACTGTGGGCCCAATAGCAAAGGGGAGATAAATCAAAATTAATTCGAAATTTTCAATTTGAAATGCAAATATCGCGAAAACTACTGCTGCAATGACTACCAAACTTCTTGAGCAGATGCGCAATCAAAATGGCTACAATTTCGCCTGGACGGGTCGAGTCGCTAAAATGCACCGTTTGGCCGCTATTTGCGATTGAAGTTTTTGCTGCTGTTTTTCAGCCCAATTCTGACTACTTTGCTCCCAAAATCTGCTGCACTACAACTACAACAGCTACCGCTTTCAAACTTGCCATACTTTGTCTCTAGGCACCTCCCTACGCAACGACATCGTCAAATGTGATTATGTGTATTTGATGGCCGCCATATTGGATGCTACTTCGGGGCAAAAGTTGTCTTCAAAAACGTATACAGGCTTCTCTGTGATTTTTTTTGCAAGCCAACCTTAGCAGCTACAACGCTAGAAATACATGTTCTGAAGTTGCCTTTGGCTGGTGAACATTTTTTGTTCTTAGTCATATATCAAAAGTCACGTGATGCGGCCGCCATATTGGATTGAAGCTGTTGAAAGGAAATTTGCAGATTTTGTGAAGTACGCATTTTCCGCAATCCATAACTCTGAAAGTTTTGCCCGCAGAACATTGAAATTTTGCAGATATAGAATACCTACCTAAAATATGTAGCAAGTGAACGTTTGTTGCGATATCTTGCTTAGTTACGCATATACAGATGTTTACTTTTGTTGTTTATTTTCAACTCAGATGTATTTTCAAAAAATCGCAGCACCATGACTATTACAGCTACGCAGCTAAAATCTTGCAGTGTGCAGTAACTTGATGTGTTGAACATTTTTTGTTCTTTGCTGCATGTCAAAATGTGAATTGTTTGGCCGCCATATTGGATTTCCTCAGATTCTTATGACACTGCATTTGAAACGCTGTAGCTACTAGAGTTTTACACAGAATGACGTGAAAATCGGCATAGTGCATCAGCATGAGATGCTTAACATTTCCTGTTCTTACATGTATATCAAAAGTTGCATCGTTTGGCGGCCATGTGGCTTTGAAAATTGGAGAAATCTAATATGCGTCTAAAACGGCATAAAACAGCATGTAACTCCCTTACTATTGATCCAATCGCTTCCATATTTTGCATGTGGCCTGGTCATGTGAAGGCGAACATTTTTGGGCGGGGGTCAAAATTCGATATCTCTCACCGTCTGGCCGCCATCTTGGATTGAAGTTTTTCGTATATCGGGGTTGCCATAGAAACAAAAGTTGAAATCCGAATGACTTGATTTTTACAACATTGTTACGCACAGTCAAGAGAATGCGGTGTGCAAAATCTCAACTCTGTACGTTGAATAGTTTCCGAGATAATGGAGATACAGTATTTTGACGGACAGACGTACGAACAGACAACGGACAAGTTTGTCAGCAAATCTAACCAGCGCATATGATACAGCGGGTCCGGGCAAAACAGAAACACTAATTCCTTTCAGCCTAGATGCCATAACAATGTCGTCTTAGCTCGCGAAAAAAAGGGCTTTTTCTTGTGTCTAACCAGTTAAATGACCTTGACACGTGACCTTGGTGACCTTGACTAAAAAAATTGTTTGTTTGGCATGCTATCAAATGCAAGTGTCAAAACCCCGAAAAACTCAAAAATAACGATTTTCTTATTAGGGCTTCTTGCCATAAGGCAAAAGACCTATTGTAATTACTGATGTTTTTATTATTATTATTATTATTTATTTTTCCGCCGGATTTTGTTCCAGCCCTACAAAGAGCACCAGTGGACAGAATCGCTTGAAAAAAATCAGGCAGATGCGCACCGAGGTGTAGATATTCCCCATTAAAATCTCTAGACTGTGGGCCCAATAGCAAAGGGGAGATAAATCAAAATTAATTCGAAATTTTCAATTTGAAATGCAAATATCGCGAAAACTACTGCTGCAATGACTACCAAACTTCTTGAGCAGATGCGCAATCAAAATGGCTACAATTTCGCCTGGACGGGTCGAGTCGCTAAAATGCACCGTTTGGCCGCTATTTGCGATTGAAGTTTTTGCTGCTGTTTTTCAGCCCAATTCTGACTACTTTGCTCCCAAAATCTGCTGCACTACAACTACAACAGCTACCGCTTTCAAACTTGCCATACTTTGTCTCTAGGCACCTCCCTACGCAACGACATCGTCAAATGTGATTATGTGTATTTGATGGCCGCCATATTGGATGCTACTTCGGGGCAAAAGTTGTCTTCAAAAACGTATACAGGCTTCTCTGTGATTTTTTTTGCAAGCCAACCTTAGCAGCTACAACGCTAGAAATACATGTTCTGAAGTTGCCTTTGGCTGGTGAACATTTTTTGTTCTTAGTCATATATCAAAAGTCACGTGATGCGGCCGCCATATTGGATTGAAGCTGTTGAAAGGAAATTTGCAGATTTTGTGAAGTACGCATTTTCCGCAATCCATAACTCTGAAAGTTTTGCCCGCAGAACATTGAAATTTTGCAGATATAGAATACCTACCTAAAATATGTAGCAAGTGAACGTTTGTTGCGATATCTTGCTTAGTTACGCATATACAGATGTTTACTTTTGTTGTTTATTTTCAACTCAGATGTATTTTCAAAAAATCGCAGCACCATGACTATTACAGCTACGCAGCTAAAATCTTGCAGTGTGCAGTAACTTGATGTGTTGAACATTTTTTGTTCTTTGCTGCATGTCAAAATGTGAATTGTTTGGCCGCCATATTGGATTTCCTCAGATTCTTATGACACTGCATTTGAAACGCTGTAGCTACTAGAGTTTTACACAGAATGACGTGAAAATCGGCATAGTGCATCAGCATGAGATGCTTAACATTTCCTGTTCTTACATGTATATCAAAAGTTGCATCGTTTGGCGGCCATGTGGCTTTGAAAATTGGAGAAATCTAATATGCGTCTAAAACGGCATAAAACAGCATGTAACTCCCTTACTATTGATCCAATCGCTTCCATATTTTGCATGTGGCCTGGTCATGTGAAGGCGAACATTTTTGGGCGGGGGTCAAAATTCGATATCTCTCACCGTCTGGCCGCCATCTTGGATTGAAGTTTTTCGTATATCGGGGTTGCCATAGAAACAAAAGTTGAAATCCGAATGACTTGATTTTTACAACATTGTTACGCACAGTCAAGAGAATGCGGTGTGCAAAATCTCAACTCTGTACGTTGAATAGTTTCCGAGATAATGGAGATACAGTATTTTGACGGACAGACGTACGAACAGACAACGGACAAGTTTGTCAGCAAATCTAACCAGCGCATATGATACAGCGGGTCCGGGCAAAACAGAAACACTAATTCCTTTCAGCCTAGATGCCATAACAATGTCGTCTTAGCTCGCGAAAAAAAGGGCTTTTTCTTGTGTCTAACCAGTTAAATGACCTTGACACGTGACCTTGGTGACCTTGACTAAAAAAATTGTTTGTTTGGCATGCTATCAAATGCAAGTGTCAAAACCCCGAAAAACTCAAAAATAACGATTTTCTTATTAGGGCTTCTTGCCATAAGGCAAAAGACCTATTGTAATTACTGATGTTTTTATTATTATTATTATTATTTATTTTTCCGCCGGATTTTGTTCCAGCCCTACAAAGAGCACCAGTGGACAGAATCGCTTGAAAAAAATCAGGCAGATGCGCACCGAGGTGTAGATATTCCCCATTAAAATCTCTAGACTGTGGGCCCAATAGCAAAGGGGAGATAAATCAAAATTAATTCGAAATTTTCAATTTGAAATGCAAATATCGCGAAAACTACTGCTGCAATGACTACCAAACTTCTTGAGCAGATGCGCAATCAAAATGGCTACAATTTCGCCTGGACGGGTCGAGTCGCTAAAATGCACCGTTTGGCCGCTATTTGCGATTGAAGTTTTTGCTGCTGTTTTTCAGCCCAATTCTGACTACTTTGCTCCCAAAATCTGCTGCACTACAACTACAACAGCTACCGCTTTCAAACTTGCCATACTTTGTCTCTAGGCACCTCCCTACGCAACGACATCGTCAAATGTGATTATGTGTATTTGATGGCCGCCATATTGGATGCTACTTCGGGGCAAAAGTTGTCTTCAAAAACGTATACAGGCTTCTCTGTGATTTTTTTTGCAAGCCAACCTTAGCAGCTACAACGCTAGAAATACATGTTCTGAAGTTGCCTTTGGCTGGTGAACATTTTTTGTTCTTAGTCATATATCAAAAGTCACGTGATGCGGCCGCCATATTGGATTGAAGCTGTTGAAAGGAAATTTGCAGATTTTGTGAAGTACGCATTTTCCGCAATCCATAACTCTGAAAGTTTTGCCCGCAGAACATTGAAATTTTGCAGATATAGAATACCTACCTAAAATATGTAGCAAGTGAACGTTTGTTGCGATATCTTGCTTAGTTACGCATATACAGATGTTTACTTTTGTTGTTTATTTTCAACTCAGATGTATTTTCAAAAAATCGCAGCACCATGACTATTACAGCTACGCAGCTAAAATCTTGCAGTGTGCAGTAACTTGATGTGTTGAACATTTTTTGTTCTTTGCTGCATGTCAAAATGTGAATTGTTTGGCCGCCATATTGGATTTCCTCAGATTCTTATGACACTGCATTTGAAACGCTGTAGCTACTAGAGTTTTACACAGAATGACGTGAAAATCGGCATAGTGCATCAGCATGAGATGCTTAACATTTCCTGTTCTTACATGTATATCAAAAGTTGCATCGTTTGGCGGCCATGTGGCTTTGAAAATTGGAGAAATCTAATATGCGTCTAAAACGGCATAAAACAGCATGTAACTCCCTTACTATTGATCCAATCGCTTCCATATTTTGCATGTGGCCTGGTCATGTGAAGGCGAACATTTTTGGGCGGGGGTCAAAATTCGATATCTCTCACCGTCTGGCCGCCATCTTGGATTGAAGTTTTTCGTATATCGGGGTTGCCATAGAAACAAAAGTTGAAATCCGAATGACTTGATTTTTACAACATTGTTACGCACAGTCAAGAGAATGCGGTGTGCAAAATCTCAACTCTGTACGTTGAATAGTTTCCGAGATAATGGAGATACAGTATTTTGACGGACAGACGTACGAACAGACAACGGACAAGTTTGTCAGCAAATCTAACCAGCGCATATGATACAGCGGGTCCGGGCAAAACAGAAACACTAATTCCTTTCAGCCTAGATGCCATAACAATGTCGTCTTAGCTCGCGAAAAAAAGGGCTTTTTCTTGTGTCTAACCAGTTAAATGACCTTGACACGTGACCTTGGTGACCTTGACTAAAAAAATTGTTTGTTTGGCATGCTATCAAATGCAAGTGTCAAAACCCCGAAAAACTCAAAAATAACGATTTTCTTATTAGGGCTTCTTGCCATAAGGCAAAAGACCTATTGTAATTACTGATGTTTTTATTATTATTATTATTATTTATTTTTCCGCCGGATTTTGTTCCAGCCCTACAAAGAGCACCAGTGGACAGAATCGCTTGAAAAAAATCAGGCAGATGCGCACCGAGGTGTAGATATTCCCCATTAAAATCTCTAGACTGTGGGCCCAATAGCAAAGGGGAGATAAATCAAAATTAATTCGAAATTTTCAATTTGAAATGCAAATATCGCGAAAACTACTGCTGCAATGACTACCAAACTTCTTGAGCAGATGCGCAATCAAAATGGCTACAATTTCGCCTGGACGGGTCGAGTCGCTAAAATGCACCGTTTGGCCGCTATTTGCGATTGAAGTTTTTGCTGCTGTTTTTCAGCCCAATTCTGACTACTTTGCTCCCAAAATCTGCTGCACTACAACTACAACAGCTACCGCTTTCAAACTTGCCATACTTTGTCTCTAGGCACCTCCCTACGCAACGACATCGTCAAATGTGATTATGTGTATTTGATGGCCGCCATATTGGATGCTACTTCGGGGCAAAAGTTGTCTTCAAAAACGTATACAGGCTTCTCTGTGATTTTTTTTGCAAGCCAACCTTAGCAGCTACAACGCTAGAAATACATGTTCTGAAGTTGCCTTTGGCTGGTGAACATTTTTTGTTCTTAGTCATATATCAAAAGTCACGTGATGCGGCGCCATATTGGATTGAAGCTGTTGAAAGGAAATTTGCAGATTTTGTGAAGTACGCATTTTCCGCAATCCATAACTCTGAAAGTTTTGCCCGCAGAACATTGAAATTTTGCAGATATAGAATACCTACCTAAAATATGTAGCAAGTGAACGTTTGTTGCGATATCTTGCTTAGTTACGCATATACAGATGTTACTTTTGTTGTTTATTTTCAACTCAGATGTATTTTCAAAAAATCGCAGCACCATGACTATTACAGCTACGCAGCTAAAATCTTGCAGTGTGCAGTAACTTGATGTGTTGAACATTTTTTGTTCTTTGCTGCATGTCAAAATGTGAATTGTTTGGCCGCCATATTGGATTTCCTCAGATTCTTATGACACTGCATTTGAAACGCTGTAGCTACTAGAGTATTACACAGAATGACGTGAAAATCGGCATAGTGCATCAGCATGAGATGCTTAACATTTCCTGTTCTTACATGTATATCAAAAGTGCATCGTTTGGCGGCCATGTGGGCTTTGAAAATTGGAGAAATCTAATATGCGTCTAAAACGGCATAAAACAGGCATGTAACTCCCTTACTATTGATCCAATCGCTTCCATATTTTGCATGTGGCCTGGTCATGTGAAGGCGAACATTTTTGGGCGGGGGTCCAAAATTCGATATCTCTCACCGTCTGGCCGCCATCTTGG
>NW_027133992.1:0-25048 GCF_037392515.1 Haliotis asinina
TTATTGGTATAAATAGCACGGTAATTCATTACAATGATGTATTGTGATGCCCGTTTTCATTTCTGTTTGAATCCTATATTATTAATCCTGCACATAGCCTGATTCACAATATGCCTCATAATTTTTTCATACAGATCCTAGATCCAGCGATACACATGTACTTGTATCATTTCAAACCTACGGCTGCTGTATCAAAAAAAAATTCAGCAAAAGGGTCAGTCTGAATAGAACCATTCCGTTAAGCAACGGCACTCAACCACTATGGACTTTACTCCTAGATGTACGTTCATTTATCATTGTTCTGATGTCGATCCCTGGCTATCTGAACCCTTTAAAAATATCGAAAAATAATCATGCTTGTCATAGTTTTTTTCTTACATTCCGCCGTAACTAATAAAATTTTGATGAAATGTATTCACGCATTACCGCGCGTCGCGTTTTGTTAAAATATTGACTACAGTATGTATTATAAGATATTTACTAAAACGCGACACGCGAAATGTCGCATTGTCGCATTGTCGCGAGTCGCGTTTTGTTAAAATATTGACTACAGTATGTATTATAAGATATTTACTAAAACGCGACAATGCGACAACGCGACATTTGGATGAAATGTCGCATTGTCGCGCGTTGCGTTTTGTTAAAATATTGACTACAGTATGTATTATAAGATATTTACTAAAACGCGACAATGCGACATTTTGATGAAATGTCGCATTGTCGCATTGTCGCGCGTCGCGTTTTGTTAAAATATTGACTACAGTATGTATTATAAGATATTTACTAAAACGCGACACGCGACAAGGCGACATTTCGTCAAAATGTCGCGTTGTCGCACTGTCGCGTGTCGCGTTTTATTAGTTACGGCGGAATCCAAAAACTATCACAAGCATGATCATTTGTATATGCTTTTTAAGAGCTGAGATACCCGTGATTCGAACTCAGAACAATGATAAATGAACATCCATGTTGCCGTGTAGTGTGTGGGTTAAGGGTGCGTGGTTAATGGCGCATTCAAACTGTCCATTTTGCTGAAGAATATTATGATTCAGTAGGTGCATGTTTGAAAGTAGTACATACGTATCACTTGATCAAGTATCCATATGAGAAAAGTATGAGATATATTGTGAATTATCTCATGTGCAGGGTTAATAAGACAGGATTCAAACAGAACTAAAAACAGACATGACAACACATTATTGTATTGAAATACCTGGCTAATTTGCGAAGCTTCCCAAACCTTGAGAGAGTGCAGCGGTGGAGGAGTGAGGAGTGGTGTGGAGCGAAGCGGAGAGGAGTGGGCTAGGGTGGAGTGGAGTAGAACGGAGCGCCGGAGGAGTAAAGGAGGAGGAGGGGAGAGGAGAGGTGTGGCGTGGTGTGGAATGGAGTGGAGCTTCGCAGAGTAAGAGGAGTGAGGGAGGGAGAGTTGGTTTCTGGCACTTCATGGGTACGCAACACTACCAAGCTATTTCATCGTTTCTAATAAACCATTCCTCCAAAAGAAACGCATAGACGATTTGTATTTTCACAACTCTTCTGTTGCCAGGCGTCTGAATGTTAGTGTGAGCAAGATATAATGACTTGCAGCTCGTTGCAGCCAAACAGATATAAGAAATCACCGCCCCTTTCAGGCAGACCTAGAGTTGCCACTGCAGCTCAAACAGGTACATGCGGGTACCACAGTTGCGTGATGGTACTCCCACGGGTGAGAGCACAACAGCCAGGGCACCTGGGCTTCAGAGGATGTCAAACTGTACGGAACAGGTTGAAAGAGAGGTCGTGCTACGTCGTCATCAACGTCTTCGCTTATTATTTATTTGTTTTATAGACATTACCTTCTTCTAAAGCACATGCACTCATTACTGATGTAAAATTCATGTACTAAAGTCTATTTATGGACGAGTTATACACGTTTGAAACTTTTCTCAACAGATTTCTCGTCTATGCGTTTATTTCTTGGGACAGTATATCACAATGATAACAGTCCATTTCTATGGCGTTTTCCCATTATCACGTTCAAAGCCGACCTAAACTGTCATTGAGGTGTCGGGTGGTTACGTGATATCTAATTCTACTTGGTATCCATCCACTGCTGGTTGAACAGAGGCAGATCTCGAACAAATTCATCAGCGTCGGACAGGACTGTACCATGAAACTGTGTCAGGAGCCACATTATGGAACACAGTGTCTCATTCGAGGACATCACCTGATGTTTCTGCCGATGTGGCTTGAATTTTAACAATATTTCAGTTTCTCACAACCTGTCATCTGGATATCGGCGAAATGTTCAAAGTGATTAATGTGTATGGTGCTGAGATTCGAACTTATGATAATAGCTATCTGGTGTGACAAAGAGACATTAATCTGCACAGCAAATTGCCCCGCTTTGAATGACAAGGCAAACGTGTGCCCTGATTACGATGAAAAGTATCAAATATTTGTCTTGCTGCTAAAACACACTTCAATCACTAAATACATTTATATATAAAATAATTTTCAAACCAACAATGAAGATTTGCATTAAGTTCAAGAAATGCAGTCCAACTGCCATTTCAAGCACTACTTCATTTTAAAAACCATTGGAAGTAGCAAAAGGACCATTGAAGTGTGAAATAGAGTTTAACTTTTCCTGCGCATGCGTACTATAATTTACTTTCTACGCATGCGCATTGGTAATCGGAAAGGGCGACAACGCGACAACGCGACAACGCGACAACGCGACATTTCAATATGTCGCATTGTCGCGTGTCGCGTTTTAGTAAATGTTTAGGTTTTTTTACACATCGTAGATAGGGCGACAATGCGACATATTTTGACCTTGAAAAGTGTCGCTATGTCGCATGTCGCACTTTGGAGGAACAGAGAAAATGTTATTCGAAACGCGACACGCGACATCGCGACAATGCGACAAACAGGCGAAATGTCGCGTTGTCGCATTGTCGCGCTTTGGTTAATTTTTGCCTCATTTTGCTTGTTTTTGAGAGGGCGACAACGCGACAATGCGACAACGCGACAATGTCCCTTCTCGGATTCCATAGTGATCAGTATGATGGAAAAGAATTAACGATAGGAAGAGTAAACAATGTGTACAGTTCAGAGACGAACACCCAAATAGGTCAATCTTTAGATTAATTTATACCTTCCCGAAGCTAGTCTGTTTCAACAAATTAATACCAATAAAATACAACGTACTTAAGTGTCCACAAGACTGTTTGCGACGTACCAACAAGACTGTTGACGTACCAGGTTCTTTGAATCTTTGACATCGATGACAAGGGATCCTCAGGTAAACGAAATTTGCATACGAGTTACTATTGGTAGTATGAATAATAGTTACTTCATTCTAATACCATGGCTTGGACCAAATGCATCGCGGCCTGGTCCCTGGTGAGTAGTCGAGGTATTGCCTTTCAAACAAAGTTGTCGTTGTTTTCATTTAAAGAGTAAAACAAATGTTGTTTGTCTTTTTGGAGTGGTAAAATCATCCCACATGAGTGTATGGCAGCTGTTCTCGTTCATGTCAAACAATGTGCAGCCTTTCGAGTCTACATTTCACACAGTTTAGATAAAATTATGTATGTAATCTTTCTTCATGGATTTCACGGAGTGACATACGCCATTCGATGGCGTTTAATCAAGGCCACAGAAACGACACGAAACGAAAATGCTAAAGGTGAAGGTATTTCATGTTGTAGGTCATCTTGACGTGACGTCACACGCGGCGCCCCATGCACTGGGTGATCACCGACGGCAAGTCAATAGTTCACTTCACTAAAATCAGGAACGTGCGTTACACATCCAAATAGGTAAACATTTTCTTCACTCGTGATATCGTTACGTGTTGCATGTTATAAACTTTATCCAAGAACTTAGAGGCAAGAATCTTGAAGACTGTAAAAACGGTTTTCCGTGCTAGATACGAAGGAAAGGAAGCACAGTTGATGCGACTTACTCACGTTTTGTTTCAATGCCATCCCCCAGATTTCAAGTTATCTTTAAAGACCTACAGCATTTCAAACTGTTTTTGTCAGTACGCTGATTTTTTGCGTTGATCATTTGAAAATATGTCCTGAGCTTTCACTATATATGTAGTACAGTTATGATTAGAGCATTTGAGAGATATGCACTTACATGCAATGTAAAAAGTCTATATTTTTTTAGATTATGTCCGTGCCATATTGTACATGTACATGTGGAGTTTTTTTTAACTAAGTCGAATCAGACAATGTTGTGTCTTGCGCCTTTCTCAACGGTCATAGAACATAAAAGGAACACTGCGCGATTGTTGAATAAACTTACATTTAATTACACGCAGTCTACGAGCAACATACGAATCAAGTAAGGTCAAAAGGCAATGACGGCTTCTCTGAACAGCAACATTGACTTATATCATATGTGCTTCTGTAATCTATGTAATCTATGCAGGCAGTATAGATTATTATGTAATCATAAGCTAAAATTGCTTTGGTTTCTGATTACACTGATAGATATGTTCTTCAGCACGGAATGTAGACACACTGGAATAGCTAACAATGCTCTAGTATATCAACGTACACTGCATATAAAAACACTTGTTACAAGAAAACAAAAAACACGAGATATACTTGGTTATTTCATGATGCTGATGCCAATATGCCTGCAAACGTTAGTTTCTGGTAAAAGAACCAGAATAGGTTTCATAAGTACCAACAGGTGCTTGAGCTGTTATTGTCACGTGAACCTCTGATGTGATGCCCGGGACGTTGACTGTGACCTCATTGTGACGTGTGGTATACAGATGCATGTAGTCACTGTAGCCCTTGTTGGAGCCTACACTGATAGTGTAGGTCAGGTGGTCTCTTCTGGGGTAAAACACATCGTCAAAGAAAACGCTCACGCTGTCAGGCCTCCATTGAACTAACGCCTTTCTTCCTGCATATAGGAATACAATTAGGAGATAAACATACTGTGTTGGAAAATCAGAGGTATATAACGTGATTATTTACCTCTGAATGACTTTGATTAACCACAATCACAGTCCAGTATTTATTGAAGTCATGGTAGGATATATAATAATTAAGCAATAACCAATAGGGAAACAGACAACCACTCATTCATTATTTACCTTTCCTTCAGATACCAGCGTTGATGTGATGTTTGTTATCATAATCAACCAAGCATAAACGCCGGGAAATAGCATCATGTACCGAGCACAACGATCCTTACACGACATCCATCATATTATCGATCATGTCAACAACGTTACTATCGGCTCTCGGTTGAGTTAGTATTTGTTAGTTTTGGTCGATGTCCCACAGTAACCTTAAGGTAAACAGAAGAGACAAATGATTCTACTACTCCTTCGACATATCATACAGTGAAAGAATGTAATGTCTTCACTACATGGTTCTAAGGACAAGGACGGCCTAAACCAAGCCAGGATGGTTATTGTGTACCATGGAAATTCTAGATTTTGATCACGATGATAAATGTTCACGTTGTATGTGCGAGTAAATTCAATATTACGAATCTATCATTTGACAAGAGTTGGCAACAGTTCCACTGTACCTGTAAGTACTGGCGCGGTGCTGTCTACTGTGATAGATGTTGATATTGCTTCACTGACTTGCTGCCGCATGTTTACTGCACGAACCACGGCTGTGTAACTCTCCCCGTCCTTCAGCCGCACACCTGACATTTCGCAGTATCTCAGGGTGGTGTTCATCCATACGCTGATGTCTTTTACCTGACACTGGTAGTGACTGACGGTGTCCAGGTCTGGCCAAATCCACTGAAAGGCGAGAGAAGACATGGTAGACTGGGTCACGTCTTTCCCATGCTGGCTAAACCTGTTCTCCACCACAAGGTCTACCACGCTACCAGCAGTGGATGGAGCTCTGAAGAGAATCTGTAGCTCGTTTGATGAGACAAGAGTGTCCAGTCCCACGTTGTTGGTGCACTGTGTAGTCATGTACAGCCTGATGCCATGGGATGGATGTGGGACGGTTATCTGACATGAAGTATCGCTCTCGGAGGTAACCCAGCTATGGAGATCAGATGACAGTCTCATGTGACCTATAAACATAAATTAAGATTTCTTAGATATAAGTAAGAGAAAATCAGAAACATCATAAATAATGTTAGCATTGATATGTCGATGGTTGGCATGCATTACTACTAAACACTTACCAAGAGCACACCAGCATGTAGCTATTCCAGACTCATCGTCGTCAGCTGACCAGGATCCAGATGCGTGTACTACTTGAGTAGGTTTGCTCCCAGCATAAACCAAAGCGGCAGTGAAGTCTGATATTTTGGGTGGGGTGTGGTCAAGTACAATCGGTTTAGAAAGATAATGCGTCCTCAGTCCAGCACCGTTCTCAGCAATGACTGTTGTGTAAACTGGCGTCCCATGGGGGACAGTCGCCTCCACCAGTTGGTGGAAGCCACCTTCTGCATGACGAAGGGACTGCAGCTGAAACCCTCCTGGTGTTGTACCAAATCCAGTCTGTATGTTCCTCAAACCACTTTCTGGGTCCGTCATCCTGGTACAGATACCTAGTAGTGAGGGCGCCAGTTGCCGTGCTGTTATAGCATCTGATCCATGTGTTCTCTCTCTTTCTGTGCATTCCTCAATTTCTATATCTGCATCCTGGAACGATTCTTTACTCTGAATTGTGACTTCTAAAAGAGCTGAGACTGAAATAGCTTCTATTTCAAGTGTAAACTGGTATTCCGCACAGTGCAATGTATGGTTGTATCTCTGGACAAATGGGATCTGTATGTGGATGCCTGCCACTGCAAACAGAGCCTCTTCATGATCCAGATGATCCCGCTGAATGCAAACATTCACACGATAATGTGACCCGATATCTCGAGGTAAATCAACCTTAAATACATTCAAGAAATCGGATCCAACATCAATTTGCTCATAGGTCGTGTTAGTGATGGAGATGTTTGTGAAGTCCTTACACACAAACCCATATGGAGGGGTAGCATCAATTAACACGGCAAGGGATGTCACTTCTTCACTGAGATGCCCTGCAAAGTCCTCTGCCACTACAGACACTGTGTAATACTGTCCATGTTCTAGGTTCAAGTCTTCAAAGAGAAGTGAGTTCTTGAGTGTCACCGTGGTGTTGGTAACAGTATGTGATGAGTTGTCTTCCTTCAGGTAAACATGATACTGCTTCACACTGGAATGGTGATCCTGGAATCCATGCCATGAAACACCAAAAGATGAGTTATCAGACTGAAACAATCTACTATGATGATGTTCAGTGTTGAACACGTTTCCACCAACTGGAATGTCTGCATCTACCACAAAGCCATCTGAGATGACAGTGGCAGACATGTTCAAGGAGTTGATGGCACGAATCCCCACATAATACTTGGTACCATGAGTCATATTTACAACTGGTAGGGAGATGTTTGTTGAGAGTCCCGCACTCTGATATGGCAACAGATCTGAACCTGAAACAATAACACACGTGGCATGCAAATTGGAACTTCCTCCCAAAGGTTTATGTCCAACATGAACATATCTATACATATGGAAATTAATTAAGCAACACCAAATTCAAAGACACATAAAAACTTAACAAAGTTTAACGAAGTAATTTTGATGATTGATTATTCAATTTTGATGTATTGACATACAGCATGAGCTTTTCATGGGTTGATATGACGCGCGTGAAGCTTGCACAGCGCACGTGCATTGCTTTAACCTCAACTTTCGAAAAATGCACTTTTTCCCTGGGGTGTTTACAAGCGCAGGTTGTCGATTGCATTCGGTTTTTCATTCATTTCAATGTCATGGCACGTAGGAAATTATCAGAGGCCACTCGTTGGCAAATAATCGGCATGAGGAATGCTGGTATGTCTCTAAGACAAATCGGGACTCAAATCGGACGACATCATTCCATAATTTCAAAACTTTTGAAAAAATACCGGGCCACTAATGAAGTTAAAGACCTGCCTAGACCAGGAAGACCCAGGAAGACCACAGTCCGGGAGGACAGAGCTTTACTGAGACTTGTACGGCGCAGGTCCTTCGACTCGAGCTCTCGGTTGAGACAGGAGTGGCTTCCAGGGAGACCCATCTCGAACAGGACTGTTCGGAATCGTCTGAAAGCTGCAGGATACCGGGCAAGGAGGCCAATCAAGCGACCCAGACTGTCTCCAGCCCATAAGGCAGCCCGACTGGCCTGGTGTAATGACCGTTTGCACTGGAACATTGCCTCTTGGAGGAAGGTCCATTTCTCAGATGAGAGCCGGTTCTTGCTGCACATGGTGGACGGTCGTACTCGGGTCTGGAGGCAGAGGAACACAGCAATGGCTCCACGGAACATCCAGGAGACAGTGGCCTTTGGGGGAGGTTCCGTTATGGTATGGGGGTGCATTTCCATGAACTGCAAGTTGGATATCATTACCATCCGTGGCAACCTTAACGGTGTTCGTTACCAACAGGAGGTTCTTGACAGGGCTGTGGTACCTCATTTTGAGAACCATCCTCTGGCAACGAGACCCATATTTATGGACGACAATGCTAGACCTCACAGGGCGCATGCTGTAAATGATTTTTTGCGGCAAAATGCAATTGACAGAATTCCATGGCCTGCCATGAGCCCTGACCTCAACCCCATTGAACATTTATGGGACTTTATTGGCCGTCGTGTGAGGCAGAGAGACCCACCAGTCCATAATCTCAACGAATTGACGGCTGCCCTGCATGAGGAGTGGAACAGGATCCCCCAGAATCAGATCCGGAGACTCATCCAAGGAATGAGGAGGCGTCTGGAATCGGTGGTGCGTGCGCAGGGAGGACACACTAGATATTGATGAAAGTCGGTGTGCAGACTCTCAGATGACTGTTCTTTCTTTCCATGTGACATTTGTGTTAATACACCTGACAACAACGTCTGTGGATGAATAGTAAATTGTGTCCATTTTTTCATGAATTTAAGACAGTTTTAAGAATTTGGATTTCGTTGCAATAAAGCAAAGTCTTGATACTTTTTCCCTTTAAGTTGTTTGTCAGAGATCGTCTGTTGAATAAAAAAGTGTCAAACTATATCAACCCGGCATATTTTGATTGTCAGAACACTTCAAAGTTGCTCCAATAGAAAAAATTGGGGTGTTGCTTGATTAATTTCCAGGTGTATATATCAAGTATCAATTTCAACATATTAATGTTTAACATAGCAATAAATATATTAATCATGTGTCGAGATGAGTCACATACCATATCTTGTAACGCCAGCCCAGACTATGAATTCCTCAATGCTAGTCTGTGTTTCTTGGAACAGTCCTTGCCAACAAGCAGTTATGTCTGTTTGATTGCTGTCGAAGACGTCAAAGTCTCGGCTACATGTTGAATCTGAATCCTTTAGTGCTCGACCTCTTCTCACAGAAGGTGGTGTATGGTCGACTCGTATATTTGGGGATGTGAAGATTCTGAATTCCGAATCTGAGTACCATGCTCTGACGTAGATGACATAGTCCTCTCCGTGTTCGAGGGCTCGATCATATGGTAGACAGTGGATTATCTCAGTCCTCTTTCCGACATCATACCAGACACCTTCTTCACTAGCTTTAAATATTCCAGTCCCAAAAGGCTCGTTAAGCAGCCCCATGCTCCACTCATATCGTTGAATGCCACATGTCGTATCTACATCCCAGTATCCAGCAATACAAGAGAGAGAAGATATGATTTACAGGCTGGAATGGAGACGGGCTCTTGGATGTATGTCGACATCACAATGTGAGGTAACATTTGACATATCATGGCAGGTAAGGGGCGTGGAAGGTGGATTACACTTCCGGCCAACCACTGCACACGTGCAGTCATCAGTACAGTAGTGAGTGTCACAGGAGTGGCGCTGTAGTTCCAGTGTTCCCTCGCGTCTGCTCTTATCCGCTGATACAACTGAGACGGTAACTTTACCAACAGGACTCAGAAGATGTGCATCATTCTCAGCCCAGACAGATAAAATGATTTCCCCTCCACCAAGAGTCTGTGTTAGCTGGATTGTGCTGGACTGTTCCTTCACAGATGGGTCATGGTTTACTGTAACTGTACCGTTTGTTAGTTCGCCACCTTCATACGACGTTCCAACATTAAGATGATAGCAGGAAATGTTTGATTCTGCATCTGAAAACCCATACCAGGTGAGGTTGACAAATGTTACTTCAGATCCATTGACGCTGGTAGTTTGCCACGTCAGTGGTGGCTTAAAGCCTCCTACCACCGGAGAAGTAGAATCAATCAGAATGTTGTTGCTGTGTGACGTCGTACACAAACCTGCACGGTTACAGGAAGTCACCGACAGTTGGTATTTGTCTCCATTCCTCAACCGCTTTTCTCTGGGCAGAACTAGTAAGTACGAGTTCCGTGGCCCCAAGGTAATCTGTTCTACTGCTACTGCTGACTCGTGGTGGGTTTTAAAGCTGAGTATGTGCTCATGTATTGGGCTCCTATTATCAGAGAACTTCCACCTTGAATACAGGACACTGTTATCCCACTGTATCGTGATATTTCCGAGACCAACTGGTGACGTTGATATGAACACTGGTCTATCGATGACTTCAGGCGCAGTGTCATCAACTTCAAAACTGGGAGAGACAGCTTCAACGAACAGACCTACAGGGTTGTATGCTCGCACTGTCACAAAAAGAGGAACAGAGAGTGGTAGGTTCAGCCCACTTGCCAAGTAGGAATCAGAGAGGGCAGTGTTGGTGAAGTTCATTGTGTCACAAGAACCCGATCTCTGTCCAATACAACACTCAAAATGGTGGATTCCTGTCTCAGCATCCTCAAAACCAACCCATTTACTGTGGACATATGATCTGCAATGGATGAATCACATTGAACTACAAATGTATAAGTTCATAACATTCGTAAGTATTTGCATTTGCGATACGCATGCCACTAGTAACTGCTCATGTGTGAAAACCGCATATTTATGTTAACTATTATTGTTAAGCAATGAACAATCTTTATATCATTTGCAAATGTAAACAAATAAACTAAACTACTAACGTTTTAGAAATAATTCACCTGTGACCGTGGTATTTGTTATGAGTGTCTGTGTGACCAACAATAACAATGCCAGCTGCAGGAGCAGATCCATCCATTACGACGCCATCCGAAGATGCAGTGACACAGAGCCCTGCATTGTTACACGCCTCGACTGTGCTGTAGTACTTCACTCCAGGGATGAAGGCATGCGTCCAGTTATGATCTGAAACATGTTCACACATCAACACATGGTGTGTAGCTAGCCTAGTTATGAAAGCTTTTGATTGCCACACAGTAGGCCTGGGGTTGATACCCGAAAATATAAATAAAAATGGTACTGTGTGCGAAGTTAATGAAGTCTCCAACGACAGTTTGATGTAACATTGCCAGACTAAATGTTAAGTGGATGTCCTCAATCAACACAAAAAGCTCTATAGTTACTTGTCCGTAGTCCAACAGACAGGAGAGGCTTGATGTCCAAAATGCCCGGAGAAGTCCCAAGTCCTATCCTGTAGCTTTCTATCCCAGAGTGAGGGTCGTGAAACCCAGTCCAGTGGCAGCCTAATTCGGTTGTGTTGGTTTGATAGTCGACATCACCCTTAGGTTATAGACAAATGACTGGTTTCTTTAAAATTCATATAATTGTCATGAACCAATGTGCATTCAAAGTCAAACATTTCAGGAAGGACCACCAAACTCCTCACCACAAAACATGAATGGAAATGAAATTAAAAGCAGAAAGCAAGTGATGAAATGGATACCGCAAAGCACATCGCCAGTTGTCATTGGGGATTCATAGTTCAAAGTAATGAAAATTTTCACCTTAATTCCAACAAAGCCATCTCGAACAATCCCAGCATATGGTTGGGAGTTGTCAATGGTGAATGGCTTGGATATGCACAGAGACTGAAGCTGGGCATTGTTGGTGGCCTAGAATGGAAAGAATTAGGGATAATACAGTCATTGTGTCACGACATGTTATGCGTTTCTTAAAATCAAACAAGCATTGTCCATTTAATTCTTCGTACTGTTTACCTGAAGTCTGATTTCATACACATGCCCTTCAATAAATGTATCATCAATTTGCATAATTGTAGATTCCGTTTCTGTTCCAAACTGTAGAGGTGGCGCATCTGTGTTGACGGATGTGAAAATACTCAGATGGTACGACTCGATGCCACTTTCGGGGTCGTGGATATTCCTCCAGTGAATGCGAAGTGCCTTTGTACTCAGAACCTTCTTGCCCGGGAAGAGTCCTTCAACCCGAATCTCATCACATACAGGTGGAGTCAGATCGCCCACTACTTCAGTAGAAATACTCTCTGTCACATGACCAACATGATCTTCAGCTGAAACATATGAAAAAACCTCAAAGAATTTCCAAGTAAAACATTCAGTTCGGAGCTTCTTTTCTCAAATGCCACTGATCAGATATGGTTAAGTATTAGCATGAGAAAATCTGAACTGTAATGTCCATTTACTGCTGATTTGTTTCTCTTGTTATGACAACAGTTCCATAGCCAGTCAACAACACACACTCATGATATGATCGGATTATGTGATTATGAAAATAATTTTCCTGCGTTTGTTTGCTTCAGTTTTATCACCTTTGATGGCAACAAAGTACACTTCTCCAGTCTTGATGGAAAGACCCTCTGCTTGAAATGACGTACGCTCGCCAGTCTTTGTCCATGCCATGATATTTTGACCATGTGGATAGTTCCCTTCAAACATAAGGTTGAATTGTGATGTAGAAGGAAAACTATGAGTCAGCAACTAAAGAACAGAATTTTTCTACATTATTTGCAGATCATATATGGAATCATGTAAGTTCAAAATAGCTTCATACCAATAGCAATGGAGTAGCATTTGATTGCATGGGCATAGGCGACTCCAGGTGGCTGCTTGTCAGAAAAGCCAGACCATGTAATGACCATCCTTGAGGGATCAGTGATGTAGCCGGACACTGCGTTAGTTACAATGATGGAACCTGCAACAGGGGGAGTCATGTCCACCACAAATCCATTTCCGCAAATGGTAAAGGGCAATAATTCCTCTTCTGCATTTTCACTGACATTGGCACATATGTAATAGGATTCGGAATCATCAAAGTCAATCCAACCAAACCTGACAAATCCAGTTTGTGTAAATTTCCATGTCAAACATGATACATCCGAATCACAGTCAAACACCGGGACGTGTTGGATTCCTCTCATGATGAACCAAGTGACGTTGCGGCCAGCTGTATTGGTGATGACAGAACTCACTCTGCTGCTGCTGTTGATAAAGTCAACATCCAGCTCATGTAGCAGTTTTAGTCTTGTGCCTAATCGTTCACTGTGGAGAATATCTTCAATATTGGCCAGTCGCTTATCATCTGCAGGCAGTTCAAACAATGCATGCTCACCATACGACGTAGCGTATGGATTCAATGTAAGCTCAGTACATTTACTTCCAAACTGCCCTGATGGACAAAACACTCGTACGCATGTGAACAGAGTTTGATAAGAGTAGATCGGTAGCTTCAGGCATCTAGAGGTCTGAAATCAGAACGAATACTCATTCAGCAGCTCAGTATTTGGCTTCCTTTGGAAATACGACTTATTATATCTTGCACTCAGCCAAGGAATATGATGTTATGTCAAGTGGCACATTGATATATAGCGTACACTGTTTTCATAGTAACTATATTTGTTCGTAGTTATATCTTACTGGTATCATTAGATACATCATCTAAAATTTTACCTTGACATCACAAGAGCCAGGATCTACTTGCATCCATGTTGTAACCGGGCTGATATCTGAGTCGGACTTGACGATTGCCCACTGAATGATGCAGCTCTCAGATATCTTTAAGGACTCTCCACAGTCAATACTTCCTACTTCAACAGATATGTTTGTACAATGTCCAGTTTCATCTTGTACGGCAGAGATGATATTCCCAATCTCTGGATCGTCTGACACTATCACACCATCAGACAGCTGTTCTGTGATACAAATATGTCCATAGCATGGCGATATAGAACCCAAATAATGGTGTCCAGTTTTAACTTTTAGATTTTTGAAAATATGTGCTGTGTCTCTTCCTGCTTCAACCATTGTTTCGCTAATGAGTTTGAAACAGGTTTCTGAAGATTCATCGTTACATGTCTTTTCCAGTAGCTGAATGTGGTAATGGGTGGAAAAAATCGTGTATTCACTGTTACCCTCCCAATGTAGTGTGTAAGATGCCGTTGTTACCTGGTAGTCAACGTCTTGAACACATCTGTATACTTCAATGTTGAAACTACTTCCTTTTACGAACCTTAACTGGAAACCTGGATTTGCTGTAAGCGGAAAAAACTGCACATGATAAGTTGAATTATCTACCATATAGCTTTTTGTTGTGACTACATCATCGGACAGAAAGGAGAAGCCTTCCACGGTTGTGATATTTCTGACTACAGTACTGTAGCGGTGTCCAAGATGCAGTTGGTTAATGAATGTAACATTAACGCTCGTTCTGTAAGAAAGGTTATTTAAGTCAAGAGAGTTAACCAACATCTCATCATTGAGTTCACATGTAGGACCATCATAGACAGAAATGGCATGAGGAACATCTGCCACAATCATGAAGCCATCTGACGACGAAACAGTCTCTCCACCAGAACATTTTGCCCGAACAGATGTAAAGTACCTGACAAAAGTCGAGAGAGAGGATGAGTTGACACAAGCTGTGTTGATATCCATCCCAAGGACACCTGTAAACGTTGCTATATCATCCATACCCGCTGCTGACCCGATGCCTATCTCAAAGGTCACGTTTCTGTGATGTTGGAATCCAGACCAGTGAGCACAAGCTGAATATTGCTGATGGAAGTCCACGTCTGTTAAAGAGTTGACATCTGAAGGATCTATATCCACGACCAGAGCTGGACCAGGAGGGAATAGTGATGGAAGACGGATTGGTTGTGTTCTTACCGTAGTGAAGTGGCCGGCTGAATTATAAACATACAACTCAAAGAAACATCGCTTCCCAAGTTCTGAATCCTGACGCTGCAGTACGACCATTGGATACTGAATGCAGCCAGCATGTCCCTCCGCTTTGCACATCTCACTTTGCCCAGAAGGAGTCTGCAGTATTGGTGTAACATAGTCCTCGTCCATAACTGTAAAACATCATATATTCTCTTCACCGTGCAGTTACCAACTACATAATACATAATATAATACCAAAGCATGGATGTTTACACGGGAAAATACATCGGATATCATTGTTTTTCATGTTATCAGGTTATATCTCCAAACAGCTTCCTACATGTCCCCTCCTTCGGTTAGCAATCTATAGCCCATTTTTGTATTGTATTGTCCTCTATAGATAAACTGTTATAGGTTTCATTCTTTTCTGTGATACTGTAGTTATTTTTACTGTCCTCCGTTGACAGGCTATTACAGTGTGCCCTGAATTCATATGTTTTGGTGGGGGTTTTTTTGTATTTTTTTTATAATTAATCGTCACGATATGGCTGCAATATTGCCGATGAGACGTTAAATATTAACTCACTCACTCACTCATTCCTACATGCCAATTAATTGTAACGTTGATGGACAGACAACTTACAAATGCAATGTTGTGCCAGTGTATCGGACACAACCATAGTGGTATGGAGACAACCATATCAACATAAAACTATAACAAAAGATAAATATACACTGGAATCATTCTTCAGTCCCACAATCCTGTAGACATTTTAAAAATGGTTCTGTCTAATTGTTTTCAAATTAAAAAATGAACACGTATGAGTCACATGAATTTGTTGAAAGTCGTGCTTACGTTTTAGGTGCATTCTCTGGCATGTATCGGATCAAAGACAGCGTTAATTGACAGATAACAAGTTGGTAAGAAATGAAACGTTCTTTACACGTTTGGGGCAAATGCAGTGTTGTGGCCATATTTGAGGTACAACAATAACGATGAAGTAAAAGCTATGTCAACATAGACAATCAAGACATATATGTTCAATTTGCAGCTGATGCTTACCCGCCCGGTATGTGACCGTGAACTGCTGATGTACTTCTTCAGGGTCTGAGAATGTGTGGTTGGTCCAGGTGACTCTGATGTGATCCCCGACTATCTCTGGAACTAGTGACCCGTGAACTTCTGGAGGAGTGTCATCTATCATCACAGGACCAAGGGTAGCCACTGACGAGACACCAGCCTTGTTTTCTGTCTTGATGAATATGTAAAACTCTGTCCTACTATCAAACCCTGTCTCATGACTGTGGAGACTTGTCTTCCCGTGGGTAGGTTTATAGTTGGCTAGATCCGGCTTGTTGTACGTTGATGCATCATACCCAAACCCTATGAAGGAATCCCGAATTTGGCTTTCGTTTTCTGTTAAGCTCCAGGTAAGGACAAATTTGTGAAACGGCACATAAACGACAGTCTCATTCAGATACGGTAGATCCCTGCATAGGCTATCAGCTGTCTCGTTGTCTATGTAACTTCCATATACTATAGGAAATCGCAGATGCGTGTCTGGGTTGTGATGACATCGTTCTTGGCACACTTGCATCATTGGAATCCAAGCCATTGTCAAATTAGAGTTGATTAGCCATGCTTGATCAAACATGCACTGGAGACTAGGTAAAGAAGACGCTTGATGGAGGGTAATATTTTCTATAATTGGTGGGGAGTGATCAAATGTAATACCATCTGAACAGATAACATCTGAAGGCTCTAAAGCATTGTTGACAGCGAGAATTGAAGTAAAGTACCTGCCTTCTTTAGGGAAAACTAGTGATAAACTGTTTGTTGGTGCTTTTTGAATGATGGCATGGCTGGTATTTGTTTGCTTCAGTTCATCAATACTAAGACACTTGTCTGCTAAGCCAACAATGTAATATCTGATGCCACTCTCATGGTCAATAAAACCTCGCCAACTGATCAGAACATGTCCTTCACTGGTGTAATCTATGTCTGGACCATCAATGCTCCCTTCTTGAACGATGCCAACTACAGGAGGAGACTCATCAACCAGGACATCTAGGTGAGCAAAGCTCTTTAGCATGGCCCCATTTGTTATGAAGAGGGTGAAGTAATACTCTCTGTTGTGTTGACCCGTGTTTGTATTATTGGCTTTAAGAGTAGTTCTGCCAAGGTCCAGTGTATAATTCTGGAATTCACAGGGTCCCACAGATGGACAGTAACAATCTGGCTCTCGCTGACACCTAACCTGAAAAACACAAATATTTCTTAAAAATGAAACCCGTAGGGCCTATGTGCTAGGTCGGATACCATGGGGCATTTCTATGCATTGAGATCCCGGTGAATTTCGTTTCCTGAAACCCTAAACACAATTTCCATGACCAACTATAATGGAATTATATCAATTAAGAAATGAATTTACCTTTATGTATAAACATTTGCAATGTATTTGACAGCAATCGGAACATCGGATGGCCATTGTCCAGTTAGTAAAAACATCAGTGTGTCCTTTACTAACTTTTTTCATTCTATTTTATATGCATTCAGAGAAATGTTTATAACTAGACAACAATGTTTGCCCATTTTAATCAACACATCTGATCTTCTTGAGGAAACACGTGCACAAAATATCCAAATACGGCCAACACAAAATATGATATCATTAATCTTAGTAATAAATAAATAAATAAATGTTTCAATGTCCGAATTTCATCTGAGAATTACCAAAGCATCGAGTTTCCTGACAGGAAGTGCCCCGCTCCCGAGATTTGATCCCGCATCAGTTGCTCCAAGCGCCCACAGCACAGATGTGATCCCGCTGTGGACATCCCACGCTCGAAACTGAAGTACCATTGTAGAGAGATCTGTGTTGTTGTGAACATATATCTGACTCGTTCCATCTCTAACAAGCCAGGTATCAGCGATATCAGCCACACTCCTGTCTATGTGCACAACTACAGACTCCACGATGGTGTTCATCATGATGTCCTGGGCTTCAATCCACACTTCATATGTTTCACCATCCGTCAGATTCAGACCGAGGTTTAGAGATTGGTTGGTGAAATCTGGAACTGATTCCCAAGACTTTTTTGAACCATTGTTCAGACTCCATTGGTACTTGAAACTCGTGATGCCATGGATACTCACAGTGCCGGTGACGGGTAAAACGCCCGTTACTTGATCATATAGACTTGATATTGCATTGCCTGTGTCTGGTTTCACTTGGCAAAAATAGTCATTCGTTATGTAATAATCATTATGGTAACGTTCGTTCCAATCTAACTGAATGTCCCCATGGTGAATTTGCCAAGTGTATCTTGTGTCCTTAGACGCAGATTTCACCCTCAATACTCTTGTTGTCCTAACCTCGAGTTTAGATGAATTATCGTACAACAGAAAACGTCGTACAAATCTGACATTTCCAGCAACATCGTGGACTTCCACATATGTAACATACATGGCAGGCTCTGATGGGAGTGAGACTGTGATGTTCACACTGTTTCCGGTCAGATGGTATGATTCAAACACATGGTTGGTGTAGTCCACGTCTAGTGTATCAGGACCGAGGTGTTTCATGCCATAAACATCCACCTTATAGTACTTTATTCCCGAGGCTTGTTCTTGTTTTCCAGACTCGGGGTAGGGGTCTATCCAACCAGACACACCAACAGTGATGTTTGGGGATTTAGTTGCTCTTGTGGATAGGAACAGGGGACTTTCAGAGGAACATGGAAATCTTGAATCTGCTGTACAGTGAACTGGGGCAACATTGTCGTATCTGAAGCAGATGGTTTTGCTTTGTTCGAGAGGGGTGAATGCCTTGTTGCCAAGGTAGTGCCGATCGAAGTTCTTGTAATCGAATGAACCTCCTGAATAGACCTTGATTACTCCACATAACCTGAAAGTATAGTTCTAAATGCGTAAACCATAACTGTTTCCTTACTGTTGATGAAGAAAGCAATTAAGATAATTTGTCATATTATCATGTTCTTGTGTGGTGTATGGACTAGCGGCATGGATGTGAAATTGCTAGAGACAGTTCTTTGGGATTTAGCAAAACCGACCAGAACATCACTTAGCTCATATATACATTTTAAATGTATAATTTACGATTACTTACTTACAATGTATGTTTATGCATGTATGACTGCAAAGTAAGTATATCAGTATCAAAGCATAACATCCGCACATAACATACCATTTACACATACATGCATATATCCCTCTCAACAATACTATTATCAGATTCATTAATGCATGGGTTGTCTCTAGTTGTTCTTCCTCAGTAGTAACCCACTTTACCATTCTCCATTAAGCAGGGAGGATGAACCATTCAGTACTCTGTCGCATGACATAAGTGATGACGGTGTGGACGACGACAGAGTCTTTTTGCAATCACCACCTCCCCTCAACGTAGTGGAAGACAGTGTAAGGTCTGTACCTATAACACAGACAAAAACAGCTGGTTGATCCAACTCCGTATTCAAACATACAAAATACCGTACACAAAATACCGTACATAAGATATTATGCAGTTATCGCCGATATCAGTGAGATCGTGACGACAAAAAAGACCAAAGCTAAAGTATCAGCATCATGTTGTTTCACCTAAATTCATATTTCGAAATTTCACAGAGATATGACTAGTTGTTCTGACGTGAGAACAATATGTCAAGTCCTTTCCTTATGTTCCCCGATTTGATATTGCCGGATTATCGCTAAAACCGGTGTAAAAGCATTTACTCACTCAGTTGTAATGGCACACAAGAACGACGTTCTATTTGTACCTTCTAAAGTAGATACCAAGAGCTTTGCTTCTGATAACAGACACAACGGAATATTCCGCTCAGAGATTAGTGCAACACTAAAGTTTACCTGACAGAGTCCGTCTTTCCACTGTTAAGTTGCTGTCTACAATACCGATGTAGGTTCGATTGACATATACAGGCTGAGAGGAAGTTACGTTATGTTGAAAGTCAGCTGTAATACGGAAGGACATAAACCCTGGTTGTATGTTGACATACACGTCTGTCTGTGAATAACAGTCGGTGCTGTTGCCAACGCTGGTGCTGTTCTTCGTGACGCCGCTTAGGTCTTCTATTCCAACGTTGCAGGTGATCAAGTCGGCCTTTGTGTCAACTAAACAATAGAAGGGAATGGATACAAAATATACAACAGGTACATGCATCGACGTCAGTATTACAAGCCATTTACAGAATGTAAACTATTCTTAGATTATGTCATTCAACGTAGTTATTATGTCTACCACCTTAATTGTTCAAAGAATATTCTCTTAGAATGCCCCCATTAACCAGCAAAGGACATGCTGTAAATCATGATATGATACCAGAGGAATTCCACTTTCCCAATGGGCTTGTGACCTAATTATCCTTGCTTGGGAGCAACAGATTGATATTTGTGTGTTAACACAAATTCAGCTCTAATATACTACGTGTTATATTAGCCATGTTTCACAAATAGAATTATAGAATACACATATAGCATATTGAAGTCCCTATATCGCCGAAGTACTGTAGGTTGTACTTTACGGATGAACTCCCTCTCTTGGTCGGAAGTTAATAAAATAATACTTTCTGTGTTCATATCTTCTTAAACAGATTGTTGAGTCTGTCCACAAAGCATAAAACTACTCACTGACAAGGGGTGCCGGTGTTTAATACACTCACCGTCACACACTGCCCTGCCATTCCTTCGGAATCCAGCTTCACATGAGCATGATTTGCTAAGACCATCAGAACACGTTCCAGGCCAGCACCACCTATCCTTCACATACGAGCACGTGGCTGAAAGAATATTAATAAGATGATAATTATGTTAGAACCAGCAAACCCTTTTCTACTGCTTAAGATTCTTAAATCTGTAAACATGATAATGCTAACGGTACTTTTGCACAGTATCTGGAACGAAATATTAGCCCTGGGTGCACTTTCGGTGATGATTGATTTCTTTCACACTAAACAGGGTTTGAGTCGATCAACTCATAAAAGTCCGTAAATAGTCGCCTAAGCCCTAAGCACTAAAACCAAAGCCCTACCCCCTACCCCCTACCCCCTACCCCCTACCCCCTACCACCTACCCACTAACCAACCATCCACTTTTACGCCCATATCATTCCCACAGGTGCTATCGTTTCTTCCTGTTGTTTTTCCTCTCCCAAAGCGAACACTTCAGTTCTTCTCGAGTTCTGTTGTCCTTTAAAATAAAACACGCACTGTACTCTCACCACTTTTCGCGGTCATGAATTGTTCTTTTCATTACACGTTTGGCTTTCAGTCCATCAATGGCGAACCCAAGATGGAAAAAACGTGAGTTTTCATGCCCGTATGACAAATTGTGTGGAATCCATGTTGATTGTATGATGATAAAAACACTGATTTTCATACAAAACCATGTGTGTACCTTTATGGCCCTGTCACGTTATTATAATGTTGAATGTAAAGGTCATTGTGCATGTCTTACACGATTCAAGGTCAAACCGAGTGTAACCTCCGTGTGACTGTATGACAGCCAGCAGTCTCCAACACCCACCCCCCCCCCCTACCCCACCCCATGATCCCCTGATGAGGTAGGTCCTCATCGTGTAAGACAACTTCCAATAAGTCCAGATTCTGAACAGGAGGATCCCTTTAATTCTTTGCGCATAATATAGAATCATAGTCTGTATGGCATCTATGATATTTTTGACAGAGAAGTCAATTATTAAAATGCTTATAGGACACGGTCGGTAACAACCAGTATCGATGGTATGTATAATACTTGCCATCACAGTGTTCCTTATCTGGACTTAACCACAGTAGCGAATGTCTGATGTCCCCACTCATGTCAACACAACTACCTGCAAGGTAATATGGTGAAATATGCAAACACTGACAACCCGTCAATATGACTACAAAACATTCGCGAATTATAGAAGAAATATTCGTCAAGACATATATATGTGGTGTTGTCGCGTTAAGCGGATATCTTTGGGAGAGTGCAAAATAGACTGTAACAAACTGATTTGAAGAAACAAAGCAGCTGGAAAAAATATTAGGAAATGCAGAATTTTTACTGACGACGGACAGATGAATTGATCACATATACCGTATACTAGTATATAGCATATAATACTGGGAAAGTCGTGAAAACCGAATTTGGTTCCAGATATCGCTAAATTAAACCCTGTGACATATTACTTTGTGAAAACTATGAGAATCATTGCATATTTGGTCTTGAGGCAGTTAGTTTTGGATACCGGGTCTGTTTCACAATGTATGTATCTGCTTCAAACTGTTTATATTTATTTTATAACAACACTTAACACCTACGGTAACACCTTTGCTTGTCTTTCTGCATCCGATATATATAATTTGCAGTGGCAGGAGGGTTAACACATCTTGTGCATTCGTGACATTCCTGTTTCAAGCAGTTTTCTAGATATGGACACACTGAAACATAAAGGTCATGAGATGACTATACATGAAACTTAAACCTACGTTTTCGTTTTCAAGTTATAAAAAGTGTTACATTCTGATTGACATTCTTTATAATCCAGATATTCCCTACATCTCAGGCCCCGAAAATATGCACACAAATATTTTAAATTAAATTTGTTAACTTACGTTGACATGTATGTTTATCTGAGCTTAGTTTGTGAAAATGCTCCGCTGGAGGGGTGTCACACTCAACACAGGTGTGACATCGTTGTGTGTGGCAGTTGGCAATTGAGCTGCAAACTAGAAAAAATGTCGAGAAAATGTTAAACAGTCATTCTAGAGAATCAGACTATATACTCGTATATGTATATATATATACACACACACACAGACAGATATATATATATATATATAATAGATCGATAGATAGATATATTCGTATGGAATTAGTGTGGCTGGACAAAGTAAATTATATATATTTGTATGGCATTGGTGTGGCTGGACAAAGTAAATTATATATATATATATAATCAACAACACACTGAAGTACACACTTATAGCTTTATAATTACCTTATACTCCTTATCCTTGCTATATATATACATTTGCGTGCGTGCGTGCGTGCGTGGTTAATAAACATATTGGTATCTCCTGAACATCCAAGATGGCTGAACTTACTCCCATTCACATTTATATTTGTACTTCTGATTAACTGTCAAGCCTTTCGTGTATCTCGTTTGTTGGTTCGTTATATATTGTAATTGTTTTATTACTGTTGTTTTGGTTGGGTTTTTTTCCTTTGTGTTTGCCTCTTTAGTACGTTGACTAGGTCTTCTGCAAATTATGCTTGCCACGAAAGTCGACTATGCTTGGCATTCCATCGTATCATCCAAACAAGATAACGGCGAACAAGATAAAGATGCTAATGACATTCATCTTTATTCAGTCCCCCTGAGAAGGTAAATCCCAAGACTTTCAAAATAAAATTTTCACATGCCAACGTTTTAAACGTAGTACATGTGTTATTCTAAATTTTGGCTAAATTGCCTTACAGTCGCCAGCAGCTGAGGGGACACAACCCATGCAGGTAGCAAAAGTACTGTAAGTCCCCATGGTCTCTACTATGATGATCTACCTTCAGTTGTTGGTGACCTATAGCCCGCGTTTTATATTGTACTGTCTTCTCTGATGTATTTATAATAATGGTTCCAGCATATATTTACACCCCGGTACAGGGGCCTATTCTTCTCTCGACTTGTCACTCACAAATTCAGAACTACTTAATGAATTTGAATGGTCAATCCATGATGACCTCTGTGGAAGAGACCATTTTCCTACTATATTAAAATCTGTAACTCCATCTGATGTTCCTCCATCATCAAGGCGGAATTATAAAAAGGCTAACTGGGCTTTATATGAAAAACTGTGTGCGGAGAAACTTAAACCTGAAGGTTCTATTGACGTTCCTGATCCTATTAAATGCTTTTCTGATGAATTGAATTCCATAGCTGTTGAGTGTATACCAAAGTCCTCTGCAGTTCCACATATCCGGAAAACATGGTTCAGTGATGAATGCAAACAAGCTAGGAAGGCAAGGAAAAAGCAGAACATTATTTCTGCCGCCATCCTATAGTGCATAATTCAAATAAATTTATTTTTTAAATGCTAAAGCGATTTTAAACAGAACAAACGCCAACCTTGGCAACATTATGTATCCAAAATAAATTCTCGGACACCCATGTCCAAGATATGGTATATGGTCCAGAAAATTAAAGGTAAAGATACTAAATCTACTGTCCATCATCTTAAACATGGATCAATTACTTAGAGATAAATCTTTCTTCATGGCGTGACGCTATAGTAGTACCAATACCTAAACCTGGAAGTGATCATACGGATCCATCCAATTATCGTCCGATTTCATTAACTAGCTGTGTTTGCAAGACCATGGAACGCATGATAAATAATCGACTTGTTTGGTACTTGGAAACAAATAGTCTCATAACAGACATACAGTGTGGTTTCCGTAAAAACAAAAGTACAGTCGATCACTTAGTGCGTTTGGAATCATTTGTTAAAAACGCACTAATTAATAAACAACATGCTGTGTCTATCTTTTTTGATCTAGAAAAAATATATAACACAACATGTAAATATGGTATTTTAAGAGATATGCATGGTTTCGGTTTACGAGGTCGTTTGCCTCAATTCATAGCCAACTTTCTAAATGACAGAGAGTTTCAAGTCCGCGTGGGTTCTACCCTGTCTGAGCATTACAATCAGGATTAGGGTGTTCCACAACACAGTATTTTGTCTGACACACTTTTTAGTATAAAGATCAACAGTTTATCCAAGGCTTTAAATCATTCAATCGATGGATCACAGTTTATCAAAAGTTTTAAGCGATTTAATTGATGGATCGTTATTTGTGGATGATTTGAATATTTTTTGTCGCGGTAAAAATATTCATACCATTGAACGGCAACTGCAGTTGTGTTTAAGCAAGATTAATAAATGATGTCTTGAAAACGGCTTTAAATTTTCTAAATCGAAAACTAACTGCATACACTTGTGTCGTAAATACAAACCACATAAAGACCCTGAACTATCGCGGGATGGCACGAAAATTAAAGTTGTGAAGGAAGC
>NW_027133993.1:5000-7500 GCF_037392515.1 Haliotis asinina
CTGATTCCCCGTTACCCGTTATCACCATGGTAAGCATAGCACTTACCATCGACAGTCTGATAGGGCAGACACTTGATAGATGCGTCGCCGGCTCGAGGCCGTGCGATCCGCTAGAGTTATCCAGAGTCACCAAAGAGACGAGCCTTGCGGCTCGGCTGGCTTCGAACTGATAAACGCGCTCTTCCCCTCAGAAAGGGTCGGAGCTTTAGTGCATGTATTAGCTCTAGAATTACCACAGTTATCCAAGTAGGATTGTATCATCTAAGGAACCATAACTGATCTAATGAGCCATTCGCAGTTTCACTGTGCTAGAGTTTGTACTTAGACATGCATGGCTTAATCTTTGAGACAAGCATATGATTACTGGCAGGATCAACCAGATAGGCCCGAGTCTTCGCAGACAAGAGACCGGGACGTCCGAACCGCCGGCGAGGAGAACTCCGGAACACACGAGCGAGTCCCGTAAAAAGCTCAACCCGACCGAGGCGGCCAGCCGTCCCTGCCACAATCCCCTCCACCGAGAGCGTTCTCGGGGCGGAAAAGCGACAGATTCTCACAAAGCCCGACCCGAAACGATAGAGCGGGGTGACGCCACGGGCTACTTTGACGTCGGCGGTTTGATTCTCGTACCGAGCGCAGACGAACCCCGGATGCCGGGGTCTGCCTTCCTCACGACAATCAGATTGCTTATACAAGCAGTTGGTAGCAAAGACGAGCGAGTGTGCGACCCGATCGCCTAGCTGCAACTTCGACAGTTGCATTCTCAACCTCTCTCAGTCTACCACGAGCCGTTTTCTGACTCCCTGCGACGAGGACGTCCCTTCCTAACGATAAGGCAGGGCCACCCCGGGAAACGAGAGCGACGTGTGCCGACCGTTCCCTTTCGTCATGGGAGCACTGGTCGCCAGTAAGCGAAGGGGGTCTTGCGAACGTTGCTGCGTGTCAGATGATTTGCCACGGAGACGAGGATCGAGACCCACCGTACTACCGAGGAGCAGCGCACGATACACGGAGAGTCAAGGGCGAGGCACCTGCAACTGAACCGAGATCACGCGCAAATATCTAACCACACGAGCAGCGTTCATGCGTCGTAGTATCCCCGAGGAGAAACCCGCCCGCATTCCGGATTACCGACACCCGGCGCACCGCGCCAGTCCCACCGAGAGCTGCCGTACAACACGAGCCGTTGCACTGCAGGCGGGACTGGCCTCCTTCACAATATCTGCCAACCCCGCCAATACGTTGGATAGTTAGCCTGTCACGCGGCCGACCCTCGCGTTCTAAAAAGTTAATATTTCTAAACCTATTCGGCCGATTCTCACGAAATTTTGCATGTATCTTCGTTATACTTTGTATTTTCCTCAGATATAATCAGCTTTGCGATAGACCCATTACATCTGGAGTTATGGCTTGGAAAAGAGGAAAAACCGTCTTTTTTCACACGAAACGAGACAATAAAAACGTTATATTTCCTACGGTATGGGACCGAACCCAATCAAACCTCACACACGGGTGCATCTCGTCTGTGTACCACTTTTGACAACCATTTACCATCATTTTGATACTCCTCTATGAAGCAGTACTCCATCTTTCAATAAAAATTATTCACTCCCAAGGCATCACACACATTAATACGACACATATGTGTAAATATGCAACCGATACGTGATATACCCTCCAGTTACACATACAACCTGCATTACTGCAGCTCTTCCAACATACATCTCACATGAAAACACCATCAGAGGGTCCACAGCAACCCGTACATGTATCCTCCTATCAAGGATTTTCGGTCTCTGGCCACATTCTGGAGTAGTAATACTGTTTGGGCGATGAACACTGGTGACAAGTACATAAATGCCAGTACCGACTGTTCGGCTGTACAAGTAACAGTCAAGAATACACATGATAAATGTTTCTGACAGTTAAAAATACCGCTCCTTCACACAATAATATAAACATAAGAGCACGCATTCGCCTTCTTATGTCTACATCGTATCACACATAGATACATGAAATCTTTTCATATGTGACCTGTCTAGAGTTAGTATCGGGTATCTTATTCAAAAGGCTTACATGAAACATCCAGCCTGATGTGGTCATATAGTCCGAAAGAGTTTCTTGTGGTAACAATTACACTGAGCTGAAATCACTTTAACCAGAGTTCACTGTACGTTTATAGGCCCCCTAAGCAGTCCATTAAGCACATAACTTCAATGGTTGTGTGCAAAGCAGCGAACGAGAGGTTAAAAACATATAAAACAGCAACAAAATACATCTTGAGTAAACAATGCAAACTTTCACCTCTTAAAAGGTACGACAAATTCAACATACACATTTCCCAAATAAGCAATGAACTACATCAAATATATTTTCTCGTAGCTCGTTTCGGCATAGCAGCAACATAAATAGAAAAAATAACTCACATCTGTCTTCTGCCACATCCCAACGTGTTCCTCCCAATATGGAGGCATTGTGACCGACAAGATCCATGTGCTTC
>NW_027133993.1:15000-17500 GCF_037392515.1 Haliotis asinina
CATGTATTAGCTCTAGAATTACCACAGTTATCCAAGTAGGATTGTATCATCTAAGGAACCATAACTGATCTAATGAGCCATTCGCAGTTTCACTGTGCTAGAGTTTGTACTTAGACATGCATGGCTTAATCTTTGAGACAAGCATATGATTACTGGCAGGATCAACCAGATAGGCCCGAGTCTTCGCAGACAAGAGACCGGGACGTCCGAACCGCCGGCGAGGAGAACTCCGGAACACACGAGCGAGTCCCGTAAAAAGCTCAACCCGACCGAGGCGGCCAGCCGTCCCTGCCACAATCCCCTCCACCGAGAGCGTTCTCGGGGCGGAAAAGCGACAGATTCTCACAAAGCCCGACCCGAAACGATAGAGCGGGGTGACGCCACGGGCTACTTTGACGTCGGCGGTTTGATTCTCGTACCGAGCGCAGACGAACCCCGGATGCCGGGGTCTGCCTTCCTCACGACAATCAGATTGCTTATACAAGCAGTTGGTAGCAAAGACGAGCGAGTGTGCGACCCGATCGCCTAGCTGCAACTTCGACAGTTGCATTCTCAACCTCTCTCAGTCTACCACGAGCCGTTTTCTGACTCCCTGCGACGAGGACGTCCCTTCCTAACGATAAGGCAGGGCCACCCCGGGAAACGAGAGCGACGTGTGCCGACCGTTCCCTTTCGTCATGGGAGCACTGGTCGCCAGTAAGCGAAGGGGGTCTTGCGAACGTTGCTGCGTGTCAGATGATTTGCCACGGAGACGAGGATCGAGACCCACCGTACTACCGAGGAGCAGCGCACGATACACGGAGAGTCAAGGGCGAGGCACCTGCAACTGAACCGAGATCACGCGCAAATATCTAACCACACGAGCAGCGTTCATGCGTCGTAGTATCCCCGAGGAGAAACCCGCCCGCATTCCGGATTACCGACACCCGGCGCACCGCGCCAGTCCCACCGAGAGCTGCCGTACAACACGAGCCGTTGCACTGCAGGCGGGACTGGCCTCCTTCACAATATCTGCCAACCCCGCCAATACGTTGGATAGTTAGCCTGTCACGCGGCCGACCCTCGCGTTCTAAAAAGTTAATATTTCTAAACCTATTCGGCCGATTCTCACGAAATTTTGCATGTATCTTCGTTATACTTTGTATTTTCCTCAGATATAATCAGCTTTGCGATAGACCCATTACATCTGGAGTTATGGCTTGGAAAAGAGGAAAAACCGTCTTTTTTCACACGAAACGAGACAATAAAAACGTTATATTTCCTACGGTATGGGACCGAACCCAATCAAACCTCACACACGGGTGCATCTCGTCTGTGTACCACTTTTGACAACCATTTACCATCATTTTGATACTCCTCTATGAAGCAGTACTCCATCTTTCAATAAAAATTATTCACTCCCAAGGCATCACACACATTAATACGACACATATGTGTAAATATGCAACCGATACGTGATATACCCTCCAGTTACACATACAACCTGCATTACTGCAGCTCTTCCAACATACATCTCACATGAAAACACCATCAGAGGGTCCACAGCAACCCGTACATGTATCCTCCTATCAAGGATTTTCGGTCTCTGGCCACATTCTGGAGTAGTAATACTGTTTGGGCGATGAACACTGGTGACAAGTACATAAATGCCAGTACCGACTGTTCGGCTGTACAAGTAACAGTCAAGAATACACATGATAAATGTTTCTGACAGTTAAAAATACCGCTCCTTCACACAATAATATAAACATAAGAGCACGCATTCGCCTTCTTATGTCTACATCGTATCACACATAGATACATGAAATCTTTTCATATGTGACCTGTCTAGAGTTAGTATCGGGTATCTTATTCAAAAGGCTTACATGAAACATCCAGCCTGATGTGGTCATATAGTCCGAAAGAGTTTCTTGTGGTAACAATTACACTGAGCTGAAATCACTTTAACCAGAGTTCACTGTACGTTTATAGGCCCCCTAAGCAGTCCATTAAGCACATAACTTCAATGGTTGTGTGCAAAGCAGCGAACGAGAGGTTAAAAACATATAAAACAGCAACAAAATACATCTTGAGTAAACAATGCAAACTTTCACCTCTTAAAAGGTACGACAAATTCAACATACACATTTCCCAAATAAGCAATGAACTACATCAAATATATTTTCTCGTAGCTCGTTTCGGCATAGCAGCAACATAAATAGAAAAAATAACTCACATCTGTCTTCTGCCACATCCCAACGTGTTCCTCCCAATATGGAGGCATTGTGACCGACAAGATCCATGTGCTTCCGATCATGTGATCAGATTGCCAGGATGTGATTTCTTATCCATTCGCAAAAGTTTATACGGCAACCTGGCTTCGAACCTGCAACCTGTCTGTTTGAATATAACTGATTCCAGTGAATAAACCTTCGCACCACACGCACTTGCACAGATATGTTGACAATTTTCAAATTAAAAAACAATTACTTTAAATAACGGTCAAAGCAAAAAGTTTGTG
>NW_027133994.1:0-24889 GCF_037392515.1 Haliotis asinina
GACTGCGTTCGCGCTCTCCCCTTGAAAATCAACCCCAAAAATAGATATTTTCAGTTGACACTTCCCCCACTTCCAAATCACTTGAAGATGATTGTTTTCCCGTGTGTGTATGTGCAAACTATGTGTTTTTAATGCGCATGTGTTAATCTGTTTGCTGTGGCAAAAGTATATGTTTAAAGCAAGTCTGAGTTTGATGTATTTCAGATGGGATCGCTTTGTCAGCCAGTTGTTGTGTTTGGACTGTCAAGTTGTCTCCCCTGCGTCCCGGATCAGAGATGCACGTGCATGCAGTCTAAATGGAAATAAATCCGTCTGTGTGTGTTTTTATCTATCAGTAATTTTTTCACAAAGTGAAGGTACTAATGGACTGTTCTGTACAATAAACTGTACGAACAATTAACCTGCCATGAAATATATGTGAAGCGTTGATGATGTGACACCTGAATAGGGCAACGCCAGGGTGATGTAAGTGAAAACTGGAACCTGTCCCAAGCATACTTACCTGGCACAGGCTTTACAGTGATCCGCAAGGCTGTGGGCCCGGGGCGAGACCTTTCCATTGCACCTCGGTTTGGTTGACCCCTGCGATCGTCCCAAATGTGGACGACTCGGGTGCGCAATTTATAAGTGTGGGGGACTGCGTTCGCGCTCTCCCCTTGAAAATCAACCCCAAAAATAGATATTTTCAGTTGACACTTCCCCCACTTCCAAATCACTTGAAGATGATTGTTTTCCGTGTGTGTATGTGCAAACTATGTGTTTTTAATGCGCATGTGTTAATCTGTTTGCTGTGGCAAAAGTATATGTTTAAAGCAAGTCTGAGTTTGATGTATTTCAGATGGGATCGCTTTGTCAGCCAGTTGTTGTGTTTGGACTGTCAAGTTGTCTCCCCTGCGTCCCGGATCAGAGATGCACGTGCATGCAGTCTAAATGGAAATAAATCCGTCTGTGTGTGTTTTTTATCTATCAGTAATTTTTTCACAAAGTGAAGGTACTAATGGACTGTTCTGTACAATAAACTGTACGAACAATTAACCTGCCATGAAATATATGTGAAGCGTTGATGATGTGACACCTGAATAGGGCAACGCCAGGGTGATGTAAGTGAAAACTGGAACCTGTCCCAAGCATACTTACCTGGCACAGGCTTTACAGTGATCCGCAAGGCTGTGGGCCCGGGGCGAGACCTTTCCATTGCACCTCGGTTTGGTTGACCCCTGCGATCGTCCCAAATGTGGACGACTCGGGTGCGCAATTTATAAGTGTGGGGGACTGCGTTCGCGCTCTCCCCTTGAAAATCAACCCCAAAAATAGATATTTTCAGTTGACACTTCCCCCACTTCCAAATCACTTGAAGATGATTGTTTTCCCGTGTGTGTATGTGCAAACTATGTGTTTTTAATGCGCATGTGTTAATCTGTTTGCTGTGGCAAAAGTATATGTTTAAAGCAAGTCTGAGTTTGATGTATTTCAGATGGATCGCTTTGTCAGCCAGTTGTTGTGTTTGGACTGTCAAGTTGTCTCCCCTGCGTCCCGGATCAGAGATGCACGTGCATGCAGTCTAAATGGAAATAAATCCGTCTGTGTGTGTTTTTATCTATCAGTAATTTTTTCACAAAGTGAAGGTACTAATGGACTGTTCTGTACAATAAACTGTACGAACAATTAACCTGCCATGAAATATATGTGAAGCGTTGATGATGTGACACCTGAATAGGGCAACGCCAGGGTGATGTAAGTGAAAACTGGAACCTGTCCCAAGCATACTTACCTGGCACAGGCTTTACAGTGATCCGCAAGGCTGTGGGCCCGGGGCGAGACCTTTCCATTGCACCTCGGTTTGGTTGACCCCTGCGATCGTCCCAAATGTGGACGACTCGGGTGCGCAATTTATAAGTGTGGGGGACTGCGTTCGCGCTCTCCCCTTGAAAATCAACCCCAAAAATAGATATTTTCAGTTGACACTTCCCCCACTTCCAAATCACTTGAAGATGATTGTTTTCCCGTGTGTGTATGTGCAAACTATGTGTTTTTAATGCGCATGTGTTAATCTGTTTGCTGTGGCAAAAGTATATGTTTAAAGCAAGTCTGAGTTTGATGTATTTCAGATGGGATCGCTTTGTCAGCCAGTTGTTGTGTTTGGACTGTCAAGTTGTCTCCCCTGCGTCCGGATCAGAGATGCACGTGCATGCAGTCTAAATGGAAATAAATCCGTCTGTGTGTGTTTTTATCTATCAGTAATTTTTTCACAAAGTGAAGGTACTAATGGACTGTTCTGTACAATAAACTGTACGAACAATTAACCTGCCATGAAATATATGTGAAGCGTTGATGATGTGACACCTGAATAGGGCAACGCCAGGGTGATGTAAGTGAAAACTGGAACCTGTCCCAAGCATACTTACCTGGCACAGGCTTTACAGTGATCCGCAAGGCTGTGGGCCCGGGGCGAGACCTTTCCATTGCACCTCGGTTTGGTTGACCCCTGCGATCGTCCCAAATGTGGACGACTCGGGTGCGCAATTTATAAGTGTGGGGGACTGCGTTCGCGCTCTCCCCTTGAAAATCAACCCCAAAAATAGATATTTTCAGTTGACACTTCCCCCACTTCCAAATCACTTGAAGATGATTGTTTTCCCGTGTGTGTATGTGCAAACTATGTGTTTTTAATGCGCATGTGTTAATCTGTTTGCTGTGGCAAAAGTATATGTTTAAAGCAAGTCTGAGTTTGATGTATTTCAGATGGGATCGCTTTGTCAGCCAGTTGTTGTGTTGGACTGTCAAGTTGTCTCCCCTGCGTCCCGGATCAGAGATGCACGTGCATGCAGTCTAAATGGAAATAAATCCGTCTGTGTGTGTTTTTATCTATCAGTAATTTTTTCACAAAGTGAAGGTACTAATGGACTGTTCTGTACAATAAACTGTACGAACAATTAACCTGCCATGAAATATATGTGAAGCGTTGATGATGTGACACCTGAATAGGGCAACGCCAGGGTGATGTAAGTGAAAACTGGAACCTGTCCCAAGCATACTTACCTGGCACAGGCTTTACAGTGATCCGCAAGGCTGTGGGCCCGGGGCGAGACCTTTCCATTGCACCTCGGTTTGGTTGACCCCTGCGATCGTCCCAAATGTGGACGACTCGGGTGCGCAATTTATAAGTGTGGGGGACTGCGTTCGCGCTCTCCCCTTGAAAATCAACCCCAAAAATAGATATTTTCAGTTGACACTTCCCCCACTTCCAAATCACTTGAAGATGATTGTTTTCCCGTGTGTGTATGTGCAAACTATGTGTTTTTAATGCGCATGTGTTAATCTGTTTGCTGTGGCAAAAGTATATGTTTAAAGCAAGTCTGAGTTTGATGTATTTCAGATGGGATCGCTTTGTCAGCCAGTTGTTGTGTTTGGACTGTCAAGTTGTCTCCCCTGCGTCCCGGATCAGAGATGCACGTGCATGCAGTCTAAATGGAAATAAATCCGTCTGTGTGTGTTTTTATCTATCAGTAATTTTTTCACAAAGTGAAGGTACTAATGGACTGTTCTGTACAATAAACTGTACGAACAATTAACCTGCCATGAAATATATGTGAAGCGTTGATGATGTGACACCTGAATAGGGCAACGCCAGGGTGATGTAAGTGAAAACTGGAACCTGTCCCAAGCATACTTACCTGGCACAGGCTTTACAGTGATCCGCAAGGCTGTGGGCCCGGGGCGAGACCTTTCCATTGCACCTCGGTTTGGTTGACCCCTGCGATCGTCCCAAATGTGGACGACTCGGGTGCGCAATTTATAAGTGTGGGGGACTGCGTTCGCGCTCTCCCCTTGAAAATCAACCCCAAAAATAGATATTTTCAGTTGACACTTCCCCCACTTCCAAATCACTTGAAGATGATTGTTTTCCCGTGTGTGTATGTGCAAACTATGTGTTTTTAATGCGCATGTGTTAATCTGTTTGCTGTGGCAAAAGTATATGTTTAAAGCAAGTCTGAGTTTGATGTATTTCAGATGGGATCGCTTTGTCAGCCAGTTGTTGTGTTTGGACTGTCAAGTTGTCTCCCCTGCGTCCCGGATCAGAGATGCACGTGCATGCAGTCTAAATGGAAATAAATCCGTCTGTGTGTGTTTTTATCTATCAGTAATTTTTTCACAAAGTGAAGGTACTAATGGACTGTTCTGTACAATAAACTGTACGAACAATTAACCTGCCATGAAATATATGTGAAGCGTTGATGATGTGACACCTGAATAGGGCAACGCCAGGGTGATGTAAGTGAAAACTGGAACCTGTCCCAAGCATACTTACCTGGCACAGGCTTTACAGTGATCCGCAAGGCTGTGGGCCCGGGGCGAGACCTTTCCATTGCACCTCGGTTTGGTTGACCCCTGCGATCGTCCCAAATGTGGACGACTCGGGTGCGCAATTTATAAGTGTGGGGGACTGCGTTCGCGCTCTCCCCTTGAAAATCAACCCCAAAAATAGATATTTTCAGTTGACACTTCCCCCACTTCCAAATCACTTGAAGATGATTGTTTTCCCGTGTGTGTATGTGCAAACTATGTGTTTTTAATGCGCATGTGTTAATCTGTTTGCTGTGGCAAAAGTATATGTTTAAAGCAAGTCTGAGTTTGATGTATTTCAGATGGGATCGCTTTGTCAGCCAGTTGTTGTGTTTGGACTGTCAAGTTGTCTCCCCTGCGTCCCGGATCAGAGATGCACGTGCATGCAGTCTAAATGGAAATAAATCCGTCTGTGTGTGTTTTTATCTATCAGTAATTTTTTCACAAAGTGAAGGTACTAATGGACTGTTCTGTACAATAAACTGTACGAACAATTAACCTGCCATGAAATATATGTGAAGCGTTGATGATGTGACACCTGAATAGGGCAACGCCAGGGTGATGTAAGTGAAAACTGGAACCTGTCCCAAGCATACTTACCTGGCACAGGCTTTACAGTGATCCGCAAGGCTGTGGGCCCGGGGCGAGACCTTTCCATTGCACCTCGGTTTGGTTGACCCCTGCGATCGTCCCAAATGTGGACGACTCGGGTGCGCAATTTATAAGTGTGGGGGACTGCGTTCGCGCTCTCCCCTTGAAAATCAACCCCAAAAATAGATATTTTCAGTTGACACTTCCCCCACTTCCAAATCACTTGAAGATGATTGTTTTCCCGTGTGTGTATGTGCAAACTATGTGTTTTTAATGCGCATGTGTTAATCTGTTTGCTGTGGCAAAAGTATATGTTTAAAGCAAGTCTGAGTTTGATGTATTTCAGATGGGATCGCTTTGTCAGCCAGTTGTTGTGTTTGGACTGTCAAGTTGTCTCCCCTGCGTCCCGGATCAGAGATGCACGTGCATGCAGTCTAAATGGAAATAAATCCGTCTGTGTGTGTTTTTATCTATCAGTAATTTTTTCACAAAGTGAAGGTACTAATGGACTGTTCTGTACAATAAACTGTACGAACAATTAACCTGCCATGAAATATATGTGAAGCGTTGATGATGTGACACCTGAATAGGGCAACGCCAGGGTGATGTAAGTGAAAACTGGAACCTGTCCCAAGCATACTTACCTGGCACAGGCTTTACAGTGATCCGCAAGGCTGTGGGCCCGGGGCGAGACCTTTCCATTGCACCTCGGTTTGGTTGACCCCTGCGATCGTCCCAAATGTGGACGACTCGGGTGCGCAATTTATAAGTGTGGGGGACTGCGTTCGCGCTCTCCCCTTGAAAATCAACCCCAAAAATAGATATTTTCAGTTGACACTTCCCCCACTTCCAAATCACTTGAAGATGATTGTTTTCCCGTGTGTGTATGTGCAAACTATGTGTTTTTAATGCGCATGTGTTAATCTGTTTGCTGTGGCAAAAGTATATGTTTAAAGCAAGTCTGAGTTTGATGTATTTCAGATGGGATCGCTTTGTCAGCCAGTTGTTGTGTTTGGACTGTCAAGTTGTCTCCCCTGCGTCCCGGATCAGAGATGCACGTGCATGCAGTCTAAATGGAAATAAATCCGTCTGTGTGTGTTTTTATCTATCAGTAATTTTTTCACAAAGTGAAGGTACTAATGGACTGTTCTGTACAATAAACTGTACGAACAATTAACCTGCCATGAAATATATGTGAAGCGTTGATGATGTGACACCTGAATAGGGCAACGCCAGGGTGATGTAAGTGAAAACTGGAACCTGTCCCAAGCATACTTACCTGGCACAGGCTTTACAGTGATCCGCAAGGCTGTGGGCCCGGGGCGAGACCTTTCCATTGCACCTCGGTTTGGTTGACCCCTGCGATCGTCCCAAATGTGGACGACTCGGGTGCGCAATTTATAAGTGTGGGGGACTGCGTTCGCGCTCTCCCCTTGAAAATCAACCCCAAAAATAGATATTTTCAGTTGACACTTCCCCCACTTCCAAATCACTTGAAGATGATTGTTTTCCCGTGTGTGTATGTGCAAACTATGTGTTTTTAATGCGCATGTGTTAATCTGTTTGCTGTGGCAAAAGTATATGTTTAAAGCAAGTCTGAGTTTGATGTATTTCAGATGGGATCGCTTTGTCAGCCAGTTGTTGTGTTTGGACTGTCAAGTTGTCTCCCCTGCGTCCCGGATCAGAGATGCACGTGCATGCAGTCTAAATGGAAATAAATCCGTCTGTGTGTGTTTTTATCTATCAGTAATTTTTTCACAAAGTGAAGGTACTAATGGACTGTTCTGTACAATAAACTGTACGAACAATTAACCTGCCATGAAATATATGTGAAGCGTTGATGATGTGACACCTGAATAGGGCAACGCCAGGGTGATGTAAGTGAAAACTGGAACCTGTCCCAAGCATACTTACCTGGCACAGGCTTTACAGTGATCCGCAAGGCTGTGGGCCCGGGGCGAGACCTTTCCATTGCACCTCGGTTTGGTTGACCCCTGCGATCGTCCCAAATGTGGACGACTCGGGTGCGCAATTTATAAGTGTGGGGGACTGCGTTCGCGCTCTCCCCTTGAAAATCAACCCCAAAAATAGATATTTTCAGTTGACACTTCCCCCACTTCCAAATCACTTGAAGATGATTGTTTTCCCGTGTGTGTATGTGCAAACTATGTGTTTTTAATGCGCATGTGTTAATCTGTTTGCTGTGGCAAAAGTATATGTTTAAAGCAAGTCTGAGTTTGATGTATTTCAGATGGGATCGCTTTGTCAGCCAGTTGTTGTGTTTGGACTGTCAAGTTGTCTCCCCTGCGTCCCGGATCAGAGATGCACGTGCATGCAGTCTAAATGGAAATAAATCCGTCTGTGTGTGTTTTTATCTATCAGTAATTTTTTCACAAAGTGAAGGTACTAATGGACTGTTCTGTACAATAAACTGTACGAACAATTAACCTGCCATGAAATATATGTGAAGCGTTGATGATGTGACACCTGAATAGGGCAACGCCAGGGTGATGTAAGTGAAAACTGGAACCTGTCCCAAGCATACTTACCTGGCACAGGCTTTACAGTGATCCGCAAGGCTGTGGGCCCGGGGCGAGACCTTTCCATTGCACCTCGGTTTGGTTGACCCCTGCGATCGTCCCAAATGTGGACGACTCGGGTGCGCAATTTATAAGTGTGGGGGACTGCGTTCGCGCTCTCCCCTTGAAAATCAACCCCAAAAATAGATATTTTCAGTTGACACTTCCCCCACTTCCAAATCACTTGAAGATGATTGTTTTCCCGTGTGTGTATGTGCAAACTATGTGTTTTTAATGCGCATGTGTTAATCTGTTTGCTGTGGCAAAAGTATATGTTTAAAGCAAGTCTGAGTTTGATGTATTTCAGATGGGATCGCTTTGTCAGCCAGTTGTTGTGTTTGGACTGTCAAGTTGTCTCCCCTGCGTCCCGGATCAGAGATGCACGTGCATGCAGTCTAAATGGAAATAAATCCGTCTGTGTGTGTTTTTATCTATCAGTAATTTTTTCACAAAGTGAAGGTACTAATGGACTGTTCTGTACAATAAACTGTACGAACAATTAACCTGCCATGAAATATATGTGAAGCGTTGATGATGTGACACCTGAATAGGGCAACGCCAGGGTGATGTAAGTGAAAACTGGAACCTGTCCCAAGCATACTTACCTGGCACAGGCTTTACAGTGATCCGCAAGGCTGTGGGCCCGGGGCGAGACCTTTCCATTGCACCTCGGTTTGGTTGACCCCTGCGATCGTCCCAAATGTGGACGACTCGGGTGCGCAATTTATAAGTGTGGGGGACTGCGTTCGCGCTCTCCCCTTGAAAATCAACCCCAAAAATAGATATTTTCAGTTGACACTTCCCCCACTTCCAAATCACTTGAAGATGATTGTTTTCCCGTGTGTGTATGTGCAAACTATGTGTTTTTAATGCGCATGTGTTAATCTGTTTGCTGTGGCAAAAGTATATGTTTAAAGCAAGTCTGAGTTTGATGTATTTCAGATGGGATCGCTTTGTCAGCCAGTTGTTGTGTTTGGACTGTCAAGTTGTCTCCCCTGCGTCCCGGATCAGAGATGCACGTGCATGCAGTCTAAATGGAAATAAATCCGTCTGTGTGTGTTTTTATCTATCAGTAATTTTTTCACAAAGTGAAGGTACTAATGGACTGTTCTGTACAATAAACTGTACGAACAATTAACCTGCCATGAAATATATGTGAAGCGTTGATGATGTGACACCTGAATAGGGCAACGCCAGGGTGATGTAAGTGAAAACTGGAACCTGTCCCAAGCATACTTACCTGGCACAGGCTTTACAGTGATCCGCAAGGCTGTGGGCCCGGGGCGAGACCTTTCCATTGCACCTCGGTTTGGTTGACCCCTGCGATCGTCCCAAATGTGGACGACTCGGGTGCGCAATTTATAAGTGTGGGGGACTGCGTTCGCGCTCTCCCCTTGAAAATCAACCCCAAAAATAGATATTTTCAGTTGACACTTCCCCCACTTCCAAATCACTTGAAGATGATTGTTTTCCCGTGTGTGTATGTGCAAACTATGTGTTTTTAATGCGCATGTGTTAATCTGTTTGCTGTGGCAAAAGTATATGTTTAAAGCAAGTCTGAGTTTGATGTATTTCAGATGGGATCGCTTTGTCAGCCAGTTGTTGTGTTTGGACTGTCAAGTTGTCTCCCCTGCGTCCCGGATCAGAGATGCACGTGCATGCAGTCTAAATGGAAATAAATCCGTCTGTGTGTGTTTTTATCTATCAGTAATTTTTTCACAAAGTGAAGGTACTAATGGACTGTTCTGTACAATAAACTGTACGAACAATTAACCTGCCATGAAATATATGTGAAGCGTTGATGATGTGACACCTGAATAGGGCAACGCCAGGGTGATGTAAGTGAAAACTGGAACCTGTCCCAAGCATACTTACCTGGCACAGGCTTTACAGTGATCCGCAAGGCTGTGGGCCCGGGGCGAGACCTTTCCATTGCACCTCGGTTTGGTTGACCCCTGCGATCGTCCCAAATGTGGACGACTCGGGTGCGCAATTTATAAGTGTGGGGGACTGCGTTCGCGCTCTCCCCTTGAAAATCAACCCCAAAAATAGATATTTTCAGTTGACACTTCCCCCACTTCCAAATCACTTGAAGATGATTGTTTTCCCGTGTGTGTATGTGCAAACTATGTGTTTTTAATGCGCATGTGTTAATCTGTTTGCTGTGGCAAAAGTATATGTTTAAAGCAAGTCTGAGTTTGATGTATTTCAGATGGGATCGCTTTGTCAGCCAGTTGTTGTGTTTGGACTGTCAAGTTGTCTCCCCTGCGTCCCGGATCAGAGATGCACGTGCATGCAGTCTAAATGGAAATAAATCCGTCTGTGTGTGTTTTTATCTATCAGTAATTTTTTCACAAAGTGAAGGTACTAATGGACTGTTCTGTACAATAAACTGTACGAACAATTAACCTGCCATGAAATATATGTGAAGCGTTGATGATGTGACACCTGAATAGGGCAACGCCAGGGTGATGTAAGTGAAAACTGGAACCTGTCCCAAGCATACTTACCTGGCACAGGCTTTACAGTGATCCGCAAGGCTGTGGGCCCGGGGCGAGACCTTTCCATTGCACCTCGGTTTGGTTGACCCCTGCGATCGTCCCAAATGTGGACGACTCGGGTGCGCAATTTATAAGTGTGGGGGACTGCGTTCGCGCTCTCCCCTTGAAAATCAACCCCAAAAATAGATATTTTCAGTTGACACTTCCCCCACTTCCAAATCACTTGAAGATGATTGTTTTCCCGTGTGTGTATGTGCAAACTATGTGTTTTTAATGCGCATGTGTTAATCTGTTTGCTGTGGCAAAAGTATATGTTTAAAGCAAGTCTGAGTTTGATGTATTTCAGATGGGATCGCTTTGTCAGCCAGTTGTTGTGTTTGGACTGTCAAGTTGTCTCCCCTGCGTCCCGGATCAGAGATGCACGTGCATGCAGTCTAAATGGAAATAAATCCGTCTGTGTGTGTTTTTATCTATCAGTAATTTTTTCACAAAGTGAAGGTACTAATGGACTGTTCTGTACAATAAACTGTACGAACAATTAACCTGCCATGAAATATATGTGAAGCGTTGATGATGTGACACCTGAATAGGGCAACGCCAGGGTGATGTAAGTGAAAACTGGAACCTGTCCCAAGCATACTTACCTGGCACAGGCTTTACAGTGATCCGCAAGGCTGTGGGCCCGGGGCGAGACCTTTCCATTGCACCTCGGTTTGGTTGACCCCTGCGATCGTCCCAAATGTGGACGACTCGGGTGCGCAATTTATAAGTGTGGGGGACTGCGTTCGCGCTCTCCCCTTGAAAATCAACCCCAAAAATAGATATTTTCAGTTGACACTTCCCCCACTTCCAAATCACTTGAAGATGATTGTTTTCCCGTGTGTGTATGTGCAAACTATGTGTTTTTAATGCGCATGTGTTAATCTGTTTGCTGTGGCAAAAGTATATGTTTAAAGCAAGTCTGAGTTTGATGTATTTCAGATGGGATCGCTTTGTCAGCCAGTTGTTGTGTTTGGACTGTCAAGTTGTCTCCCCTGCGTCCCGGATCAGAGATGCACGTGCATGCAGTCTAAATGGAAATAAATCCGTCTGTGTGTGTTTTTATCTATCAGTAATTTTTTCACAAAGTGAAGGTACTAATGGACTGTTCTGTACAATAAACTGTACGAACAATTAACCTGCCATGAAATATATGTGAAGCGTTGATGATGTGACACCTGAATAGGGCAACGCCAGGGTGATGTAAGTGAAAACTGGAACCTGTCCCAAGCATACTTACCTGGCACAGGCTTTACAGTGATCCGCAAGGCTGTGGGCCCGGGGCGAGACCTTTCCATTGCACCTCGGTTTGGTTGACCCCTGCGATCGTCCCAAATGTGGACGACTCGGGTGCGCAATTTATAAGTGTGGGGGACTGCGTTCGCGCTCTCCCCTTGAAAATCAACCCCAAAAATAGATATTTTCAGTTGACACTTCCCCCACTTCCAAATCACTTGAAGATGATTGTTTTCCCGTGTGTGTATGTGCAAACTATGTGTTTTTAATGCGCATGTGTTAATCTGTTTGCTGTGGCAAAAGTATATGTTTAAAGCAAGTCTGAGTTTGATGTATTTCAGATGGGATCGCTTTGTCAGCCAGTTGTTGTGTTTGGACTGTCAAGTTGTCTCCCCTGCGTCCCGGATCAGAGATGCACGTGCATGCAGTCTAAATGGAAATAAATCCGTCTGTGTGTGTTTTTATCTATCAGTAATTTTTTCACAAAGTGAAGGTACTAATGGACTGTTCTGTACAATAAACTGTACGAACAATTAACCTGCCATGAAATATATGTGAAGCGTTGATGATGTGACACCTGAATAGGGCAACGCCAGGGTGATGTAAGTGAAAACTGGAACCTGTCCCAAGCATACTTACCTGGCACAGGCTTTACAGTGATCCGCAAGGCTGTGGGCCCGGGGCGAGACCTTTCCATTGCACCTCGGTTTGGTTGACCCCTGCGATCGTCCCAAATGTGGACGACTCGGGTGCGCAATTTATAAGTGTGGGGGACTGCGTTCGCGCTCTCCCCTTGAAAATCAACCCCAAAAATAGATATTTTCAGTTGACACTTCCCCCACTTCCAAATCACTTGAAGATGATTGTTTTCCCGTGTGTGTATGTGCAAACTATGTGTTTTTAATGCGCATGTGTTAATCTGTTTGCTGTGGCAAAAGTATATGTTTAAAGCAAGTCTGAGTTTGATGTATTTCAGATGGGATCGCTTTGTCAGCCAGTTGTTGTGTTTGGACTGTCAAGTTGTCTCCCCTGCGTCCCGGATCAGAGATGCACGTGCATGCAGTCTAAATGGAAATAAATCCGTCTGTGTGTGTTTTTATCTATCAGTAATTTTTTCACAAAGTGAAGGTACTAATGGACTGTTCTGTACAATAAACTGTACGAACAATTAACCTGCCATGAAATATATGTGAAGCGTTGATGATGTGACACCTGAATAGGGCAACGCCAGGGTGATGTAAGTGAAAACTGGAACCTGTCCCAAGCATACTTACCTGGCACAGGCTTTACAGTGATCCGCAAGGCTGTGGGCCCGGGGCGAGACCTTTCCATTGCACCTCGGTTTGGTTGACCCCTGCGATCGTCCCAAATGTGGACGACTCGGGTGCGCAATTTATAAGTGTGGGGGACTGCGTTCGCGCTCTCCCCTTGAAAATCAACCCCAAAAATAGATATTTTCAGTTGACACTTCCCCCACTTCCAAATCACTTGAAGATGATTGTTTTCCCGTGTGTGTATGTGCAAACTATGTGTTTTTAATGCGCATGTGTTAATCTGTTTGCTGTGGCAAAAGTATATGTTTAAAGCAAGTCTGAGTTTGATGTATTTCAGATGGGATCGCTTTGTCAGCCAGTTGTTGTGTTTGGACTGTCAAGTTGTCTCCCCTGCGTCCCGGATCAGAGATGCACGTGCATGCAGTCTAAATGGAAATAAATCCGTCTGTGTGTGTTTTTATCTATCAGTAATTTTTTCACAAAGTGAAGGTACTAATGGACTGTTCTGTACAATAAACTGTACGAACAATTAACCTGCCATGAAATATATGTGAAGCGTTGATGATGTGACACCTGAATAGGGCAACGCCAGGGTGATGTAAGTGAAAACTGGAACCTGTCCCAAGCATACTTACCTGGCACAGGCTTTACAGTGATCCGCAAGGCTGTGGGCCCGGGGCGAGACCTTTCCATTGCACCTCGGTTTGGTTGACCCCTGCGATCGTCCCAAATGTGGACGACTCGGGTGCGCAATTTATAAGTGTGGGGGACTGCGTTCGCGCTCTCCCCTTGAAAATCAACCCCAAAAATAGATATTTTCAGTTGACACTTCCCCCACTTCCAAATCACTTGAAGATGATTGTTTTCCCGTGTGTGTATGTGCAAACTATGTGTTTTTAATGCGCATGTGTTAATCTGTTTGCTGTGGCAAAAGTATATGTTTAAAGCAAGTCTGAGTTTGATGTATTTCAGATGGGATCGCTTTGTCAGCCAGTTGTTGTGTTTGGACTGTCAAGTTGTCTCCCCTGCGTCCCGGATCAGAGATGCACGTGCATGCAGTCTAAATGGAAATAAATCCGTCTGTGTGTGTTTTTATCTATCAGTAATTTTTTCACAAAGTGAAGGTACTAATGGACTGTTCTGTACAATAAACTGTACGAACAATTAACCTGCCATGAAATATATGTGAAGCGTTGATGATGTGACACCTGAATAGGGCAACGCCAGGGTGATGTAAGTGAAAACTGGAACCTGTCCCAAGCATACTTACCTGGCACAGGCTTTACAGTGATCCGCAAGGCTGTGGGCCCGGGGCGAGACCTTTCCATTGCACCTCGGTTTGGTTGACCCCTGCGATCGTCCCAAATGTGGACGACTCGGGTGCGCAATTTATAAGTGTGGGGGACTGCGTTCGCGCTCTCCCCTTGAAAATCAACCCCAAAAATAGATATTTTCAGTTGACACTTCCCCCACTTCCAAATCACTTGAAGATGATTGTTTTCCCGTGTGTGTATGTGCAAACTATGTGTTTTTAATGCGCATGTGTTAATCTGTTTGCTGTGGCAAAAGTATATGTTTAAAGCAAGTCTGAGTTTGATGTATTTCAGATGGGATCGCTTTGTCAGCCAGTTGTTGTGTTTGGACTGTCAAGTTGTCTCCCCTGCGTCCCGGATCAGAGATGCACGTGCATGCAGTCTAAATGGAAATAAATCCGTCTGTGTGTGTTTTTATCTATCAGTAATTTTTTCACAAAGTGAAGGTACTAATGGACTGTTCTGTACAATAAACTGTACGAACAATTAACCTGCCATGAAATATATGTGAAGCGTTGATGATGTGACACCTGAATAGGGCAACGCCAGGGTGATGTAAGTGAAAACTGGAACCTGTCCCAAGCATACTTACCTGGCACAGGCTTTACAGTGATCCGCAAGGCTGTGGGCCCGGGGCGAGACCTTTCCATTGCACCTCGGTTTGGTTGACCCCTGCGATCGTCCCAAATGTGGACGACTCGGGTGCGCAATTTATAAGTGTGGGGGACTGCGTTCGCGCTCTCCCCTTGAAAATCAACCCCAAAAATAGATATTTTCAGTTGACACTTCCCCCACTTCCAAATCACTTGAAGATGATTGTTTTCCCGTGTGTGTATGTGCAAACTATGTGTTTTTAATGCGCATGTGTTAATCTGTTTGCTGTGGCAAAAGTATATGTTTAAAGCAAGTCTGAGTTTGATGTATTTCAGATGGGATCGCTTTGTCAGCCAGTTGTTGTGTTTGGACTGTCAAGTTGTCTCCCCTGCGTCCCGGATCAGAGATGCACGTGCATGCAGTCTAAATGGAAATAAATCCGTCTGTGTGTGTTTTTATCTATCAGTAATTTTTTCACAAAGTGAAGGTACTAATGGACTGTTCTGTACAATAAACTGTACGAACAATTAACCTGCCATGAAATATATGTGAAGCGTTGATGATGTGACACCTGAATAGGGCAACGCCAGGGTGATGTAAGTGAAAACTGGAACCTGTCCCAAGCATACTTACCTGGCACAGGCTTTACAGTGATCCGCAAGGCTGTGGGCCCGGGGCGAGACCTTTCCATTGCACCTCGGTTTGGTTGACCCCTGCGATCGTCCCAAATGTGGACGACTCGGGTGCGCAATTTATAAGTGTGGGGGACTGCGTTCGCGCTCTCCCCTTGAAAATCAACCCCAAAAATAGATATTTTCAGTTGACACTTCCCCCACTTCCAAATCACTTGAAGATGATTGTTTTCCCGTGTGTGTATGTGCAAACTATGTGTTTTTAATGCGCATGTGTTAATCTGTTTGCTGTGGCAAAAGTATATGTTTAAAGCAAGTCTGAGTTTGATGTATTTCAGATGGGATCGCTTTGTCAGCCAGTTGTTGTGTTTGGACTGTCAAGTTGTCTCCCCTGCGTCCCGGATCAGAGATGCACGTGCATGCAGTCTAAATGGAAATAAATCCGTCTGTGTGTGTTTTTATCTATCAGTAATTTTTTCACAAAGTGAAGGTACTAATGGACTGTTCTGTACAATAAACTGTACGAACAATTAACCTGCCATGAAATATATGTGAAGCGTTGATGATGTGACACCTGAATAGGGCAACGCCAGGGTGATGTAAGTGAAAACTGGAACCTGTCCCAAGCATACTTACCTGGCACAGGCTTTACAGTGATCCGCAAGGCTGTGGGCCCGGGGCGAGACCTTTCCATTGCACCTCGGTTTGGTTGACCCCTGCGATCGTCCCAAATGTGGACGACTCGGGTGCGCAATTTATAAGTGTGGGGGACTGCGTTCGCGCTCTCCCCTTGAAAATCAACCCCAAAAATAGATATTTTCAGTTGACACTTCCCCCACTTCCAAATCACTTGAAGATGATTGTTTTCCCGTGTGTGTATGTGCAAACTATGTGTTTTTAATGCGCATGTGTTAATCTGTTTGCTGTGGCAAAAGTATATGTTTAAAGCAAGTCTGAGTTTGATGTATTTCAGATGGGATCGCTTTGTCAGCCAGTTGTTGTGTTTGGACTGTCAAGTTGTCTCCCCTGCGTCCCGGATCAGAGATGCACGTGCATGCAGTCTAAATGGAAATAAATCCGTCTGTGTGTGTTTTTATCTATCAGTAATTTTTTCACAAAGTGAAGGTACTAATGGACTGTTCTGTACAATAAACTGTACGAACAATTAACCTGCCATGAAATATATGTGAAGCGTTGATGATGTGACACCTGAATAGGGCAACGCCAGGGTGATGTAAGTGAAAACTGGAACCTGTCCCAAGCATACTTACCTGGCACAGGCTTTACAGTGATCCGCAAGGCTGTGGGCCCGGGGCGAGACCTTTCCATTGCACCTCGGTTTGGTTGACCCCTGCGATCGTCCCAAATGTGGACGACTCGGGTGCGCAATTTATAAGTGTGGGGGACTGCGTTCGCGCTCTCCCCTTGAAAATCAACCCCAAAAATAGATATTTTCAGTTGACACTTCCCCCACTTCCAAATCACTTGAAGATGATTGTTTTCCCGTGTGTGTATGTGCAAACTATGTGTTTTTAATGCGCATGTGTTAATCTGTTTGCTGTGGCAAAAGTATATGTTTAAAGCAAGTCTGAGTTTGATGTATTTCAGATGGGATCGCTTTGTCAGCCAGTTGTTGTGTTTGGACTGTCAAGTTGTCTCCCCTGCGTCCCGGATCAGAGATGCACGTGCATGCAGTCTAAATGGAAATAAATCCGTCTGTGTGTGTTTTTATCTATCAGTAATTTTTTCACAAAGTGAAGGTACTAATGGACTGTTCTGTACAATAAACTGTACGAACAATTAACCTGCCATGAAATATATGTGAAGCGTTGATGATGTGACACCTGAATAGGGCAACGCCAGGGTGATGTAAGTGAAAACTGGAACCTGTCCCAAGCATACTTACCTGGCACAGGCTTTACAGTGATCCGCAAGGCTGTGGGCCCGGGGCGAGACCTTTCCATTGCACCTCGGTTTGGTTGACCCCTGCGATCGTCCCAAATGTGGACGACTCGGGTGCGCAATTTATAAGTGTGGGGGACTGCGTTCGCGCTCTCCCCTTGAAAATCAACCCCAAAAATAGATATTTTCAGTTGACACTTCCCCCACTTCCAAATCACTTGAAGATGATTGTTTTCCCGTGTGTGTATGTGCAAACTATGTGTTTTTAATGCGCATGTGTTAATCTGTTTGCTGTGGCAAAAGTATATGTTTAAAGCAAGTCTGAGTTTGATGTATTTCAGATGGGATCGCTTTGTCAGCCAGTTGTTGTGTTTGGACTGTCAAGTTGTCTCCCCTGCGTCCCGGATCAGAGATGCACGTGCATGCAGTCTAAATGGAAATAAATCCGTCTGTGTGTGTTTTTATCTATCAGTAATTTTTTCACAAAGTGAAGGTACTAATGGACTGTTCTGTACAATAAACTGTACGAACAATTAACCTGCCATGAAATATATGTGAAGCGTTGATGATGTGACACCTGAATAGGGCAACGCCAGGGTGATGTAAGTGAAAACTGGAACCTGTCCCAAGCATACTTACCTGGCACAGGCTTTACAGTGATCCGCAAGGCTGTGGGCCCGGGGCGAGACCTTTCCATTGCACCTCGGTTTGGTTGACCCCTGCGATCGTCCCAAATGTGGACGACTCGGGTGCGCAATTTATAAGTGTGGGGGACTGCGTTCGCGCTCTCCCCTTGAAAATCAACCCCAAAAATAGATATTTTCAGTTGACACTTCCCCCACTTCCAAATCACTTGAAGATGATTGTTTTCCCGTGTGTGTATGTGCAAACTATGTGTTTTTAATGCGCATGTGTTAATCTGTTTGCTGTGGCAAAAGTATATGTTTAAAGCAAGTCTGAGTTTGATGTATTTCAGATGGGATCGCTTTGTCAGCCAGTTGTTGTGTTTGGACTGTCAAGTTGTCTCCCCTGCGTCCCGGATCAGAGATGCACGTGCATGCAGTCTAAATGGAAATAAATCCGTCTGTGTGTGTTTTTATCTATCAGTAATTTTTTCACAAAGTGAAGGTACTAATGGACTGTTCTGTACAATAAACTGTACGAACAATTAACCTGCCATGAAATATATGTGAAGCGTTGATGATGTGACACCTGAATAGGGCAACGCCAGGGTGATGTAAGTGAAAACTGGAACCTGTCCCAAGCATACTTACCTGGCACAGGCTTTACAGTGATCCGCAAGGCTGTGGGCCCGGGGCGAGACCTTTCCATTGCACCTCGGTTTGGTTGACCCCTGCGATCGTCCCAAATGTGGACGACTCGGGTGCGCAATTTATAAGTGTGGGGGACTGCGTTCGCGCTCTCCCCTTGAAAATCAACCCCAAAAATAGATATTTTCAGTTGACACTTCCCCCACTTCCAAATCACTTGAAGATGATTGTTTTCCCGTGTGTGTATGTGCAAACTATGTGTTTTTAATGCGCATGTGTTAATCTGTTTGCTGTGGCAAAAGTATATGTTTAAAGCAAGTCTGAGTTTGATGTATTTCAGATGGGATCGCTTTGTCAGCCAGTTGTTGTGTTTGGACTGTCAAGTTGTCTCCCCTGCGTCCCGGATCAGAGATGCACGTGCATGCAGTCTAAATGGAAATAAATCCGTCTGTGTGTGTTTTTATCTATCAGTAATTTTTTCACAAAGTGAAGGTACTAATGGACTGTTCTGTACAATAAACTGTACGAACAATTAACCTGCCATGAAATATATGTGAAGCGTTGATGATGTGACACCTGAATAGGGCAACGCCAGGGTGATGTAAGTGAAAACTGGAACCTGTCCCAAGCATACTTACCTGGCACAGGCTTTACAGTGATCCGCAAGGCTGTGGGCCCGGGGCGAGACCTTTCCATTGCACCTCGGTTTGGTTGACCCCTGCGATCGTCCCAAATGTGGACGACTCGGGTGCGCAATTTATAAGTGTGGGGGACTGCGTTCGCGCTCTCCCCTTGAAAATCAACCCCAAAAATAGATATTTTCAGTTGACACTTCCCCCACTTCCAAATCACTTGAAGATGATTGTTTTCCCGTGTGTGTATGTGCAAACTATGTGTTTTTAATGCGCATGTGTTAATCTGTTTGCTGTGGCAAAAGTATATGTTTAAAGCAAGTCTGAGTTTGATGTATTTCAGATGGGATCGCTTTGTCAGCCAGTTGTTGTGTTTGGACTGTCAAGTTGTCTCCCCTGCGTCCCGGATCAGAGATGCACGTGCATGCAGTCTAAATGGAAATAAATCCGTCTGTGTGTGTTTTTATCTATCAGTAATTTTTTCACAAAGTGAAGGTACTAATGGACTGTTCTGTACAATAAACTGTACGAACAATTAACCTGCCATGAAATATATGTGAAGCGTTGATGATGTGACACCTGAATAGGGCAACGCCAGGGTGATGTAAGTGAAAACTGGAACCTGTCCCAAGCATACTTACCTGGCACAGGCTTTACAGTGATCCGCAAGGCTGTGGGCCCGGGGCGAGACCTTTCCATTGCACCTCGGTTTGGTTGACCCCTGCGATCGTCCCAAATGTGGACGACTCGGGTGCGCAATTTATAAGTGTGGGGGACTGCGTTCGCGCTCTCCCCTTGAAAATCAACCCCAAAAATAGATATTTTCAGTTGACACTTCCCCCACTTCCAAATCACTTGAAGATGATTGTTTTCCCGTGTGTGTATGTGCAAACTATGTGTTTTTAATGCGCATGTGTTAATCTGTTTGCTGTGGCAAAAGTATATGTTTAAAGCAAGTCTGAGTTTGATGTATTTCAGATGGGATCGCTTTGTCAGCCAGTTGTTGTGTTTGGACTGTCAAGTTGTCTCCCCTGCGTCCCGGATCAGAGATGCACGTGCATGCAGTCTAAATGGAAATAAATCCGTCTGTGTGTGTTTTTATCTATCAGTAATTTTTTCACAAAGTGAAGGTACTAATGGACTGTTCTGTACAATAAACTGTACGAACAATTAACCTGCCATGAAATATATGTGAAGCGTTGATGATGTGACACCTGAATAGGGCAACGCCAGGGTGATGTAAGTGAAAACTGGAACCTGTCCCAAGCATACTTACCTGGCACAGGCTTTACAGTGATCCGCAAGGCTGTGGGCCCGGGGCGAGACCTTTCCATTGCACCTCGGTTTGGTTGACCCCTGCGATCGTCCCAAATGTGGACGACTCGGGTGCGCAATTTATAAGTGTGGGGGACTGCGTTCGCGCTCTCCCCTTGAAAATCAACCCCAAAAATAGATATTTTCAGTTGACACTTCCCCCACTTCCAAATCACTTGAAGATGATTGTTTTCCCGTGTGTGTATGTGCAAACTATGTGTTTTTAATGCGCATGTGTTAATCTGTTTGCTGTGGCAAAAGTATATGTTTAAAGCAAGTCTGAGTTTGATGTATTTCAGATGGGATCGCTTTGTCAGCCAGTTGTTGTGTTTGGACTGTCAAGTTGTCTCCCCTGCGTCCCGGATCAGAGATGCACGTGCATGCAGTCTAAATGGAAATAAATCCGTCTGTGTGTGTTTTTATCTATCAGTAATTTTTTCACAAAGTGAAGGTACTAATGGACTGTTCTGTACAATAAACTGTACGAACAATTAACCTGCCATGAAATATATGTGAAGCGTTGATGATGTGACACCTGAATAGGGCAACGCCAGGGTGATGTAAGTGAAAACTGGAACCTGTCCCAAGCATACTTACCTGGCACAGGCTTTACAGTGATCCGCAAGGCTGTGGGCCCGGGGCGAGACCTTTCCATTGCACCTCGGTTTGGTTGACCCCTGCGATCGTCCCAAATGTGGACGACTCGGGTGCGCAATTTATAAGTGTGGGGGACTGCGTTCGCGCTCTCCCCTTGAAAATCAACCCCAAAAATAGATATTTTCAGTTGACACTTCCCCCACTTCCAAATCACTTGAAGATGATTGTTTTCCCGTGTGTGTATGTGCAAACTATGTGTTTTTAATGCGCATGTGTTAATCTGTTTGCTGTGGCAAAAGTATATGTTTAAAGCAAGTCTGAGTTTGATGTATTTCAGATGGGATCGCTTTGTCAGCCAGTTGTTGTGTTTGGACTGTCAAGTTGTCTCCCCTGCGTCCCGGATCAGAGATGCACGTGCATGCAGTCTAAATGGAAATAAATCCGTCTGTGTGTGTTTTTATCTATCAGTAATTTTTTCACAAAGTGAAGGTACTAATGGACTGTTCTGTACAATAAACTGTACGAACAATTAACCTGCCATGAAATATATGTGAAGCGTTGATGATGTGACACCTGAATAGGGCAACGCCAGGGTGATGTAAGTGAAAACTGGAACCTGTCCCAAGCATACTTACCTGGCACAGGCTTTACAGTGATCCGCAAGGCTGTGGGCCCGGGGCGAGACCTTTCCATTGCACCTCGGTTTGGTTGACCCCTGCGATCGTCCCAAATGTGGACGACTCGGTGTGCGCAATTTATAAGTGTGGGGGACTGCGTTCGCGCTCTCCCCTTGAAAATCAACCCCAAAAATAGATATTTTCAGTTGACACTTCCCCCACTTCCAAATCACTTGAAGATGATTGTTTTCCCGTGTGTGTATGTGCAAACTATGTGTTTTTAATGCGCATGTGTTAATCTGTTTGCTGTGGCAAAAGTATATGTTTAAAGCAAGTCTGAGTTTGATGTATTTCAGATGGGATCGCTTTGTCAGCCAGTTGTTGTGTTTGGACTGTCAAGTTGTCTCCCCTGCGTCCCGGATCAGAGATGCACGTGCATGCAGTCTAAATGGAAATAAATCCGTCTGTGTGTGTTTTTATCTATCAGTAATTTTTTCACAAAGTGAAGGTACTAATGGACTGTTCTGTACAATAAACTGTACGAACAATTAACCTGCCATGAAATATATGTGAAGCGTTGATGATGTGACACCTGAATAGGGCAACGCCAGGGTGATGTAAGTGAAAACTGGAACCTGTCCCAAGCATACTTACCTGGCACAGGCTTTACAGTGATCCGCAAGGCTGTGGGCCCGGGGCGAGACCTTTCCATTGCACCTCGGTTTGGTTGACCCCTGCGATCGTCCCAAATGTGGACGACTCGGGTGCGCAATTTATAAGTGTGGGGGACTGCGTTCGCGCTCTCCCCTTGAAAATCAACCCCAAAAATAGATATTTTCAGTTGACACTTCCCCCACTTCCAAATCACTTGAAGATGATTGTTTTCCCGTGTGTGTATGTGCAAACTATGTGTTTTTAATGCGCATGTGTTAATCTGTTTGCTGTGGCAAAAGTATATGTTTAAAGCAAGTCTGAGTTTGATGTATTTCAGATGGGATCGCTTTGTCAGCCAGTTGTTGTGTTTGGACTGTCAAGTTGTCTCCCCTGCGTCCCGGATCAGAGATGCACGTGCATGCAGTCTAAATGGAAATAAATCCGTCTGTGTGTGTTTTTATCTATCAGTAATTTTTTCACAAAGTGAAGGTACTAATGGACTGTTCTGTACAATAAACTGTACGAACAATTAACCTGCCATGAAATATATGTGAAGCGTTGATGATGTGACACCTGAATAGGGCAACGCCAGGGTGATGTAAGTGAAAACTGGAACCTGTCCCAAGCATACTTACCTGGCACAGGCTTTACAGTGATCCGCAAGGCTGTGGGCCCGGGGCGAGACCTTTCCATTGCACCTCGGTTTGGTTGACCCCTGCGATCGTCCCAAATGTGGACGACTCGGGTGCGCAATTTATAAGTGTGGGGGACTGCGTTCGCGCTCTCCCCTTGAAAATCAACCCCAAAAATAGATATTTTCAGTTGACACTTCCCCCACTTCCAAATCACTTGAAGATGATTGTTTTCCCGTGTGTGTATGTGCAAACTATGTGTTTTTAATGCGCATGTGTTAATCTGTTTGCTGTGGCAAAAGTATATGTTTAAAGCAAGTCTGAGTTTGATGTATTTCAGATGGGATCGCTTTGTCAGCCAGTTGTTGTGTTTGGACTGTCAAGTTGTCTCCCCTGCGTCCCGGATCAGAGATGCACGTGCATGCAGTCTAAATGGAAATAAATCCGTCTGTGTGTGTTTTTATCTATCAGTAATTTTTTCACAAAGTGAAGGTACTAATGGACTGTTCTGTACAATAAACTGTACGAACAATTAACCTGCCATGAAATATATGTGAAGCGTTGATGATGTGACACCTGAATAGGGCAACGCCAGGGTGATGTAAGTGAAAACTGGAACCTGTCCCAAGCATACTTACCTGGCACAGGCTTTACAGTGATCCGCAAGGCTGTGGGCCCGGGGCGAGACCTTTCCATTGCACCTCGGTTTGGTTGACCCCTGCGATCGTCCCAAATGTGGACGACTCGGGTGCGCAATTTATAAGTGTGGGGGACTGCGTTCGCGCTCTCCCCTTGAAAATCAACCCCAAAAATAGATATTTTCAGTTGACACTTCCCCCACTTCCAAATCACTTGAAGATGATTGTTTTCCCGTGTGTGTATGTGCAAACTATGTGTTTTTAATGCGCATGTGTTAATCTGTTTGCTGTGGCAAAAGTATATGTTTAAAGCAAGTCTGAGTTTGATGTATTTCAGATGGGATCGCTTTGTCAGCCAGTTGTTGTGTTTGGACTGTCAAGTTGTCTCCCCTGCGTCCCGGATCAGAGATGCACGTGCATGCAGTCTAAATGGAAATAAATCCGTCTGTGTGTGTTTTTATCTATCAGTAATTTTTTCACAAAGTGAAGGTACTAATGGACTGTTCTGTACAATAAACTGTACGAACAATTAACCTGCCATGAAATATATGTGAAGCGTTGATGATGTGACACCTGAATAGGGCAACGCCAGGGTGATGTAAGTGAAAACTGGAACCTGTCCCAAGCATACTTACCTGGCACAGGCTTTACAGTGATCCGCAAGGCTGTGGGCCCGGGGCGAGACCTTTCCATTGCACCTCGGTTTGGTTGACCCCTGCGATCGTCCCAAATGTGGACGACTCGGGTGCGCAATTTATAAGTGTGGGGGACTGCGTTCGCGCTCTCCCCTTGAAAATCAACCCCAAAAATAGATATTTTCAGTTGACACTTCCCCCACTTCCAAATCACTTGAAGATGATTGTTTTCCCGTGTGTGTATGTGCAAACTATGTGTTTTTAATGCGCATGTGTTAATCTGTTTGCTGTGGCAAAAGTATATGTTTAAAGCAAGTCTGAGTTTGATGTATTTCAGATGGGATCGCTTTGTCAGCCAGTTGTTGTGTTTGGACTGTCAAGTTGTCTCCCCTGCGTCCCGGATCAGAGATGCACGTGCATGCAGTCTAAATGGAAATAAATCCGTCTGTGTGTGTTTTTATCTATCAGTAATTTTTTCACAAAGTGAAGGTACTAATGGACTGTTCTGTACAATAAACTGTACGAACAATTAACCTGCCATGAAATATATGTGAAGCGTTGATGATGTGACACCTGAATAGGGCAACGCCAGGGTGATGTAAGTGAAAACTGGAACCTGTCCCAAGCATACTTACCTGGCACAGGCTTTACAGTGATCCGCAAGGCTGTGGGCCCGGGGCGAGACCTTTCCATTGCACCTCGGTTTGGTTGACCCCTGCGATCGTCCCAAATGTGGACGACTCGGGTGCGCAATTTATAAGTGTGGGGGACTGCGTTCGCGCTCTCCCCTTGAAAATCAACCCCAAAAATAGATATTTTCAGTTGACACTTCCCCCACTTCCAAATCACTTGAAGATGATTGTTTTCCCGTGTGTGTATGTGCAAACTATGTGT
>NW_027133995.1:2500-5000 GCF_037392515.1 Haliotis asinina
AAGTGGAGAACACAAACTTTTTGCTTTGACCGTTATTTAAAGTAATTGTTTTTTAATTTGAAAATTGTCAACATATCTGTGCAAGTGCGTGTGGTGCGAAGGTTTATTCACTGGAATCAGTTATATTCAAACAGACAGGTTGCAGGTTCGAAGCCAGGTTGCCGTATAAACTTTTGCGAATGGATAAGAAATCACATCCTGGCAATCTGATCACATGATCGGAAGCACATGGATCTTGTCGGTCACAATGCCTCCATATTGGGAGGAACACGTTGGGATGTGGCAGAAGACAGATGTGAGTTATTTTTTCTATTTATGTTGCTGCTATGCCGAAACGAGCTACGAGAAAATATATTTGATGTAGTTCATTGCTTATTTGGGAAATGTGTATGTTGAATTTGTCGTACCTTTTAAGAGGTGAAAGTTTGCATTGTTTACTCAAGATGTATTTTGTTGCTGTTTTATATGTTTTTAACCTCTCGTTCGCTGCTTTGCACACAACCATTGAAGTTATGTGCTTAATGGACTGCTTAGGGGGCCTATAAACGTACAGTGAACTCTGGTTAAAGTGATTTCAGCTCAGTGTAATTGTTACCACAAGAAACTCTTTCGGACTATATGACCACATCAGGCTGGATGTTTCATGTAAGCCTTTTGAATAAGATACCCGATACTAACTCTAGACAGGTCACATATGAAAAGATTTCATGTATCTATGTGTGATACGATGTAGACATAAGAAGGCGAATGCGTGCTCTTATGTTTATATTATTGTGTGAAGGAGCGGTATTTTTAACTGTCAGAAACATTTATCATGTGTATTCTTGACTGTTACTTGTACAGCCGAACAGTCGGTACTGGCATTTATGTACTTGTCACCAGTGTTCATCGCCCAAACAGTATTACTACTCCAGAATGTGGCCAGAGACCGAAAATCCTTGATAGGAGGATACATGTACGGGTTGCTGTGGACCCTCTGATGGTGTTTTCATGTGAGATGTATGTTGGAAGAGCTGCAGTAATGCAGGTTGTATGTGTAACTGGAGGGTATATCACGTATCGGTTGCATATTTACACATATGTGTCGTATTAATGTGTGTGATGCCTTGGGAGTGAATAATTTTTATTGAAAGATGGAGTACTGCTTCATAGAGGAGTATCAAAATGATGGTAAATGGTTGTCAAAAGTGGTACACAGACGAGATGCACCCGTGTGTGAGGTTTGATTGGGTTCGGTCCCATACCGTAGGAAATATAACGTTTTTATTGTCTCGTTTCGTGTGAAAAAAGACGGTTTTTCCTCTTTTCCAAGCCATAACTCCAGATGTAATGGGTCTATCGCAAAGCTGATTATATCTGAGGAAAATACAAAGTATAACGAAGATACATGCAAAATTTCGTGAGAATCGGCCGAATAGGTTTAGAAATATTAACTTTTTAGAACGCGAGGGTCGGCCGCGTGACAGGCTAACTATCCAACGTATTGGCGGGGTTGGCAGATATTGTGAAGGAGGCCAGTCCCGCCTGCAGTGCAACGGCTCGTGTTGTACGGCAGCTCTCGGTGGGACTGGCGCGGTGCGCCGGGTGTCGGTAATCCGGAATGCGGGCGGGTTTCTCCTCGGGGATACTACGACGCATGAACGCTGCTCGTGTGGTTAGATATTTGCGCGTGATCTCGGTTCAGTTGCAGGTGCCTCGCCCTTGACTCTCCGTGTATCGTGCGCTGCTCCTCGGTAGTACGGTGGGTCTCGATCCTCGTCTCCGTGGCAAATCATCTGACACGCAGCAACGTTCGCAAGACCCCCTTCGCTTACTGGCGACCAGTGCTCCCATGACGAAAGGGAACGGTCGGCACACGTCGCTCTCGTTTCCCGGGGTGGCCCTGCCTTATCGTTAGGAAGGGACGTCCTCGTCGCAGGGAGTCAGAAAACGGCTCGTGGTAGACTGAGAGAGGTTGAGAATGCAACTGTCGAAGTTGCAGCTAGGCGATCGGGTCGCACACTCGCTCGTCTTTGCTACCAACTGCTTGTATAAGCAATCTGATTGTCGTGAGGAAGGCAGACCCCGGCATCCGGGGTTCGTCTGCGCTCGGTACGAGAATCAAACCGCCGACGTCAAAGTAGCCCGTGGCGTCACCCCGCTCTATCGTTTCGGGTCGGGCTTTGTGAGAATCTGTCGCTTTTCCGCCCCGAGAACGCTCTCGGTGGAGGGGATTGTGGCAGGGACGGCTGGCCGCCTCGGTCGGGTTGAGCTTTTTACGGGACTCGCTCGTGTGTTCCGGAGTTCTCCTCGCCGGCGGTTCGGACGTCCCGGTCTCTTGTCTGCGAAGACTCGGGCCTATCTGGTTGATCCTGCCAGTAATCATATGCTTGTCTCAAAGATTAAGCCATGCATGTCTAAGTACAAACTCTAGCACAGTGAAACTGCGAATGGCTCATTAGATCAGTTATGGTTCCTTAGATGATACAATCCTACTTGGATAACTGTGGTAATTCTAGAG
>NW_027133995.1:12500-15000 GCF_037392515.1 Haliotis asinina
CACATGATCGGAAGCACATGGATCTTGTCGGTCACAATGCCTCCATATTGGGAGGAACACGTTGGGATGTGGCAGAAGACAGATGTGAGTTATTTTTTCTATTTATGTTGCTGCTATGCCGAAACGAGCTACGAGAAAATATATTTGATGTAGTTCATTGCTTATTTGGGAAATGTGTATGTTGAATTTGTCGTACCTTTTAAGAGGTGAAAGTTTGCATTGTTTACTCAAGATGTATTTTGTTGCTGTTTTATATGTTTTTAACCTCTCGTTCGCTGCTTTGCACACAACCATTGAAGTTATGTGCTTAATGGACTGCTTAGGGGGCCTATAAACGTACAGTGAACTCTGGTTAAAGTGATTTCAGCTCAGTGTAATTGTTACCACAAGAAACTCTTTCGGACTATATGACCACATCAGGCTGGATGTTTCATGTAAGCCTTTTGAATAAGATACCCGATACTAACTCTAGACAGGTCACATATGAAAAGATTTCATGTATCTATGTGTGATACGATGTAGACATAAGAAGGCGAATGCGTGCTCTTATGTTTATATTATTGTGTGAAGGAGCGGTATTTTTAACTGTCAGAAACATTTATCATGTGTATTCTTGACTGTTACTTGTACAGCCGAACAGTCGGTACTGGCATTTATGTACTTGTCACCAGTGTTCATCGCCCAAACAGTATTACTACTCCAGAATGTGGCCAGAGACCGAAAATCCTTGATAGGAGGATACATGTACGGGTTGCTGTGGACCCTCTGATGGTGTTTTCATGTGAGATGTATGTTGGAAGAGCTGCAGTAATGCAGGTTGTATGTGTAACTGGAGGGTATATCACGTATCGGTTGCATATTTACACATATGTGTCGTATTAATGTGTGTGATGCCTTGGGAGTGAATAATTTTTATTGAAAGATGGAGTACTGCTTCATAGAGGAGTATCAAAATGATGGTAAATGGTTGTCAAAAGTGGTACACAGACGAGATGCACCCGTGTGTGAGGTTTGATTGGGTTCGGTCCCATACCGTAGGAAATATAACGTTTTTATTGTCTCGTTTCGTGTGAAAAAAGACGGTTTTTCCTCTTTTCCAAGCCATAACTCCAGATGTAATGGGTCTATCGCAAAGCTGATTATATCTGAGGAAAATACAAAGTATAACGAAGATACATGCAAAATTTCGTGAGAATCGGCCGAATAGGTTTAGAAATATTAACTTTTTAGAACGCGAGGGTCGGCCGCGTGACAGGCTAACTATCCAACGTATTGGCGGGGTTGGCAGATATTGTGAAGGAGGCCAGTCCCGCCTGCAGTGCAACGGCTCGTGTTGTACGGCAGCTCTCGGTGGGACTGGCGCGGTGCGCCGGGTGTCGGTAATCCGGAATGCGGGCGGGTTTCTCCTCGGGGATACTACGACGCATGAACGCTGCTCGTGTGGTTAGATATTTGCGCGTGATCTCGGTTCAGTTGCAGGTGCCTCGCCCTTGACTCTCCGTGTATCGTGCGCTGCTCCTCGGTAGTACGGTGGGTCTCGATCCTCGTCTCCGTGGCAAATCATCTGACACGCAGCAACGTTCGCAAGACCCCCTTCGCTTACTGGCGACCAGTGCTCCCATGACGAAAGGGAACGGTCGGCACACGTCGCTCTCGTTTCCCGGGGTGGCCCTGCCTTATCGTTAGGAAGGGACGTCCTCGTCGCAGGGAGTCAGAAAACGGCTCGTGGTAGACTGAGAGAGGTTGAGAATGCAACTGTCGAAGTTGCAGCTAGGCGATCGGGTCGCACACTCGCTCGTCTTTGCTACCAACTGCTTGTATAAGCAATCTGATTGTCGTGAGGAAGGCAGACCCCGGCATCCGGGGTTCGTCTGCGCTCGGTACGAGAATCAAACCGCCGACGTCAAAGTAGCCCGTGGCGTCACCCCGCTCTATCGTTTCGGGTCGGGCTTTGTGAGAATCTGTCGCTTTTCCGCCCCGAGAACGCTCTCGGTGGAGGGGATTGTGGCAGGGACGGCTGGCCGCCTCGGTCGGGTTGAGCTTTTTACGGGACTCGCTCGTGTGTTCCGGAGTTCTCCTCGCCGGCGGTTCGGACGTCCCGGTCTCTTGTCTGCGAAGACTCGGGCCTATCTGGTTGATCCTGCCAGTAATCATATGCTTGTCTCAAAGATTAAGCCATGCATGTCTAAGTACAAACTCTAGCACAGTGAAACTGCGAATGGCTCATTAGATCAGTTATGGTTCCTTAGATGATACAATCCTACTTGGATAACTGTGGTAATTCTAGAGCTAATACATGCACTAAAGCTCCGACCCTTTCTGAGGGGAAGAGCGCGTTTATCAGTTCGAAGCCAGCCGAGCCGCAAGGCTCGTCTCTTTGGTGACTCTGGATAACTCTAGCGGATCGCACGGCCTCGAGCCGGCGACGCATCTATCAAGTGTCTGCCCTATCAGACTGTCGATGGTAAGTGCTATGCTTACCATGGTGATAACGGGTAAC
>NW_027133995.1:22500-24832 GCF_037392515.1 Haliotis asinina
AGTTTGCATTGTTTACTCAAGATGTATTTTGTTGCTGTTTTATATGTTTTTAACCTCTCGTTCGCTGCTTTGCACACAACCATTGAAGTTATGTGCTTAATGGACTGCTTAGGGGGCCTATAAACGTACAGTGAACTCTGGTTAAAGTGATTTCAGCTCAGTGTAATTGTTACCACAAGAAACTCTTTCGGACTATATGACCACATCAGGCTGGATGTTTCATGTAAGCCTTTTGAATAAGATACCCGATACTAACTCTAGACAGGTCACATATGAAAAGATTTCATGTATCTATGTGTGATACGATGTAGACATAAGAAGGCGAATGCGTGCTCTTATGTTTATATTATTGTGTGAAGGAGCGGTATTTTTAACTGTCAGAAACATTTATCATGTGTATTCTTGACTGTTACTTGTACAGCCGAACAGTCGGTACTGGCATTTATGTACTTGTCACCAGTGTTCATCGCCCAAACAGTATTACTACTCCAGAATGTGGCCAGAGACCGAAAATCCTTGATAGGAGGATACATGTACGGGTTGCTGTGGACCCTCTGATGGTGTTTTCATGTGAGATGTATGTTGGAAGAGCTGCAGTAATGCAGGTTGTATGTGTAACTGGAGGGTATATCACGTATCGGTTGCATATTTACACATATGTGTCGTATTAATGTGTGTGATGCCTTGGGAGTGAATAATTTTTATTGAAAGATGGAGTACTGCTTCATAGAGGAGTATCAAAATGATGGTAAATGGTTGTCAAAAGTGGTACACAGACGAGATGCACCCGTGTGTGAGGTTTGATTGGGTTCGGTCCCATACCGTAGGAAATATAACGTTTTTATTGTCTCGTTTCGTGTGAAAAAAGACGGTTTTTCCTCTTTTCCAAGCCATAACTCCAGATGTAATGGGTCTATCGCAAAGCTGATTATATCTGAGGAAAATACAAAGTATAACGAAGATACATGCAAAATTTCGTGAGAATCGGCCGAATAGGTTTAGAAATATTAACTTTTTAGAACGCGAGGGTCGGCCGCGTGACAGGCTAACTATCCAACGTATTGGCGGGGTTGGCAGATATTGTGAAGGAGGCCAGTCCCGCCTGCAGTGCAACGGCTCGTGTTGTACGGCAGCTCTCGGTGGGACTGGCGCGGTGCGCCGGGTGTCGGTAATCCGGAATGCGGGCGGGTTTCTCCTCGGGGATACTACGACGCATGAACGCTGCTCGTGTGGTTAGATATTTGCGCGTGATCTCGGTTCAGTTGCAGGTGCCTCGCCCTTGACTCTCCGTGTATCGTGCGCTGCTCCTCGGTAGTACGGTGGGTCTCGATCCTCGTCTCCGTGGCAAATCATCTGACACGCAGCAACGTTCGCAAGACCCCCTTCGCTTACTGGCGACCAGTGCTCCCATGACGAAAGGGAACGGTCGGCACACGTCGCTCTCGTTTCCCGGGGTGGCCCTGCCTTATCGTTAGGAAGGGACGTCCTCGTCGCAGGGAGTCAGAAAACGGCTCGTGGTAGACTGAGAGAGGTTGAGAATGCAACTGTCGAAGTTGCAGCTAGGCGATCGGGTCGCACACTCGCTCGTCTTTGCTACCAACTGCTTGTATAAGCAATCTGATTGTCGTGAGGAAGGCAGACCCCGGCATCCGGGGTTCGTCTGCGCTCGGTACGAGAATCAAACCGCCGACGTCAAAGTAGCCCGTGGCGTCACCCCGCTCTATCGTTTCGGGTCGGGCTTTGTGAGAATCTGTCGCTTTTCCGCCCCGAGAACGCTCTCGGTGGAGGGGATTGTGGCAGGGACGGCTGGCCGCCTCGGTCGGGTTGAGCTTTTTACGGGACTCGCTCGTGTGTTCCGGAGTTCTCCTCGCCGGCGGTTCGGACGTCCCGGTCTCTTGTCTGCGAAGACTCGGGCCTATCTGGTTGATCCTGCCAGTAATCATATGCTTGTCTCAAAGATTAAGCCATGCATGTCTAAGTACAAACTCTAGCACAGTGAAACTGCGAATGGCTCATTAGATCAGTTATGGTTCCTTAGATGATACAATCCTACTTGGATAACTGTGGTAATTCTAGAGCTAATACATGCACTAAAGCTCCGACCCTTTCTGAGGGGAAGAGCGCGTTTATCAGTTCGAAGCCAGCCGAGCCGCAAGGCTCGTCTCTTTGGTGACTCTGGATAACTCTAGCGGATCGCACGGCCTCGAGCCGGCGACGCATCTATCAAGTGTCTGCCCTATCAGACTGTCGATGGTAAGTGCTATGCTTACCATGGTGATAACGGGTAACGGGGAATCAGGGTTCGATTCCGGAGAGGGAGCATGAGAAACGG